>NC_058403.1:213016017-213024355 GCF_002201575.2 Neomonachus schauinslandi | reverse complement strand
GCCTTCGGCTCAGGTCATGGTCCCAGGGTCCTGGGATCGAGCCCCGCGTCAGGCTCCCTGCTCCGCGCGAAGCCTGCTTCTCCCTCTCCCGCTCCCCCTGCTGTGTTCCCTCTCTCGCTGTCTGTGAAAAAATAAAATCGTTAAAAAAATAAAAATAAAAAATAAAATTCACCATCTTAACGATTACTAAGCGGACAGCTCAGTGGCGTGAAGCACACTCACCCTGTCCTGTGACCACCCCCACCCTCCATCTCCAGAACATTCCATCTCCCCACACGGAGGCTCTGTCCCCACGAAGCACGGACTCCCCACCCCCACCCTCCGTCTCCAGAACGTTCCATCTCCCCACACGGAGACTCTGTCCCCGTGAAGCACGGACTCCCCACCCCCTGCCCCAGCCCAGCTCCCACCCTCTCCTCTCTGCGTGGACGGGACTCCTCTGGGGACCTCCTGGGAGTGGGGTGCTGCGGGATGTGACCTTCCGGGTCTGGCCCCTCTCGCTGAGCCCAGTGTCCTCGGGGTCCCTCCACCTCATGGCAGGTGTCAGGGTCCCTTCCTAAGGCTGGATCGTGTTCCCGCATGTGGATGGACCGCGCTGTGTATCCTTCATCCACAGATGGACACTGGGGGTGTTTCTGCCTCTTGGCCGTCGTGGATGCTGCTGCCGTGAACACAGGTGCGCAAGAGCCTCACAGGCTTCCAGTTCCTTTGGGTGTATACCTAGGATGGAATTGCTGGTTCCTATGGTCACTCTATGTGATAATTCTACGTAATTCACGTGGTGATTGTATTTCATTGTTTGAGGAGCCACCAAACCATTTTCCCTGGCAACCACCCCATTTTCCATTCCCACAAGCCTTCTGATTTCACATCCTCATCAACTCTTGTTATTGTCTGTTTTTCGATAATAGCCATCCTAATGGGTGTGAAATCTAATTCTTCTTTTGTGAGGAGTGTACGGCCAACTATAAATTCAAGGTTAAGACTGCCCCCACATCTGATGCTGTGTGCAAGTGCAGGGGTATTCTGGAGTGAACTGTGTCCCCTCAAATTTCACGTTGAAGTCCAAACCCCCAATACCTCAGAATAATTATTTGGAAATAGAGGCTTTACAGAGGTGATCAAATTAAAATGAGGTCATGAGGGTGGGCCCTAGTCCTATATGATTGGTGTCCTTATAAAAAGGGACCCTTGGACAGACATGCACACAGGGAGAACATCCTGTGAAGACAGAGGCAGAGTTGAGGTGACGCTTCTACAGGCCAAGGGTCACCATGATTGCTGTGACCAGCAGAATCTAGGAGAGCCTGGGGCAAGTTCCCCTACATGACCCCAGAAGGAACCAGCCCTGCTGCCCCCTTGATTTTGGACTTCTGACCTCCAGAGCTGGGACAGAATCAATCTCTGCTGTTTGAGCCACTCAGGTGGTGGCGCCCTGTTATGGCATCCCCGGGAGACTCACACAGGGAGATCCCCCACACCACTCTTGGGTGTGACAATTCCCTAGAATGACTCAGAACTCGCTAAAAGCTGTTACAGTCGCAGTTATGGTTCACAGGGACTAACGTGTCAGATTAAGATCAGCCAGAGAGCAGATCGCACGGCAGGGAGCAGCCATCTTAGTCCACTCAGGCGGCTCTAGCCAGACACCACTGACCCAGTGGCTGATGAACACCACGTATTTATTTCTCAGGGTTCTGGAGGCTGGAAGTCCAAGCTCGAGGCGCCGGCAGCTTCCATGCCTGGTGAGAACCTGCTTCCTGCCTCACAGATGGCCATATTCTGTGTCCTCACATGGAGCAGGGGCCAGGGAACTCTCCGAGGCCTCTCTCATAAGGGCACTCATCCCATTCATGGGGGCTGCACCCTATGACCGAATCCCCTCCCAGAGCCCCCACCTCCTAATGCCATCACCTTGGGGAGTAGGGTTCAGCATATGGATTTGGGGGCACACAGACATTAGTCTACCGCACCAGAACACCAAGCATGGCACTTCCATCGTCCTCCCCCTGTGCAGTAAGGGGGTGTTGTTCTCGGGGCATGTGTGATGACACACATCGAGTATCACCAATCCGGGTGGCCCCACTAACTTCCAGTTTGGGGGTCCGGAGTTTTTACTGGGGCTCCACTGATTGGCATGACTGATTTGATTCATTGATTGTCCACATGGCTGACCTCAGCCTCCCAAGAGATCACCTCCCAGAAACTGAGGGCAAAGTCTGGCCTTTCTTTTTGAGCAATCCTACATTTTGCCTACACATCTTTTTTTTTTTTTTTCTTATGTTAATCCCCATACATTACATCATTAGTTTTAGATGAAGTGTTCCATGATTCATTGTTTGTGCATAACACCCAGTGCTCCATGCAGAACGTGCCCTCCTCAATACCCACCACCAGGCTAACCCATCCTCCCAACCCCCTCCCCTCTAGAACCCTCAGTTTGTTTTTCAGAGTCCATCGTCTCTCATGGTTCGTCTACCCCTCCGATTTCCCCCGCTTCATTCTTCCCCTCCCGCTACCTTCTTCTTCTTCTTCTTCTTTTTTTTCCCTTAACATATATTGCATTATTTGTTTCAGAGGTACAGATCTGAGATTCAACAGTCTTGCACAATTCACAGCGCTTACCAGAGCACATACCCTCCCCAGTGTCTATCACCCAGCCACCCCATCCCTCCCACCCCACCCCCCACTCCAGCAACCCTCAGTTTGTTTCCTGCGATTAAGAATTCCTCATATCAGTGAGGTCATATGATACATGTCTTTCTCTGTTTGACTTATTTCACTCAACATAATACCCTCCAGTTCCATCCACGTCGTTGCAAATGGCAAGATCTCATTCCTTTTGATGGCTGCATAATATTCCATTGTATATATATACCACCTCTTCTTTATCCATTCATCTGTCGATGGACATCTTGGCTCTTTCCACAGTTTAGCTATTGTGGACATTGCTGCTATAAACATCGGGGTGCACGTACCCCTTCGGATCCCTACTTTTGTATCTTTGGGGTAAATACCCAATAGTGCAATTGCTGGATCATATGGTAGCTCTATTTTCAACTTTTTGAGGAACCTCCATACAGTTTTCCAGAGTGGCTGCACCAGCTTGCATTCCCACCAACAGACCTACACATCTTTTTAACAAGATCTCTTTATCCCCTTGAATTCCCACTCCGTTCTCTTCTGGCCAGATTGGCCTTCTCAGATGCTTCTTTAGGAAAAATTAAGAAAAGAGAAAGCAAGCACACTGGCCCCGTGAGTACTCCGTGGACCATCGGTACATAAAAGGGGTTTTGCTTGAGACAGTTAAACCCAAAATGTGGCCTTCTCTTCCAAGGACACCAGGACTCCTGCAGCTGACCCTGGTGTGGATGCTGTGTGTGGGCTGAGGCCTGCAATCCATGTTTTCCAGGCAGGATCAGTCGGACTCTGGTGACCACAGCGTTTTAGTCGGCGTCTGTCCAGCTGTGTGGCTTGATGTAACACTGACAGTGCCCGCTAAGGACAGCTTTGGCTGCATCCAGTATTTTGACATGAAGCATATTCACTGTTGTTCAGTTCTAAATATTTTATTTAGGGGCACCTGGGTGGCTCAGTCAGTTAAGCGTCCGACTCTTGATCTCAGCTAAATATTTTATTTAATTAGCTATAATTTCTTCTTGGAGTCATTAATTTGCTAGAAGTAATTTTAGATTTTCAATCACAATTTCATTAGTTCCAGTTATCTAATTTAACTGCACTGCTGTGAGACATGTGGATTGAGTGTAGAATTTTTGGGTTTTGTTGATATTTACTTTATGGTTAAGTGTGTGGTTTTTATAAGGATTTCATGTGTGCCTATAAAGTAAGTTTATCCCCTAAAATAGGGAATATAGGTCCATTAAGTTAACCTGTCTAGTGTTGAGTTTGGTACTGGGTACTAAGAGTTTAGAATTTTTCTCTCTTCCATTTTGTGTCTTTCGCCATTTACAAGAGACCACTTAAAACACCTAACTGGCGTAAGAAAAAAAATCTAAGCTCAAAAATTCTTTTAAGTTTAGTACATTTGTATTTTTTCTTTCTCTCCTTTCCTTCCTTTCTCCTGCATTTTCTATCTTTCTCACTCTACTTTTTGGAAGCTATCAATTTCAGTTCTATTATTGAAGTTGCTCTTAAAATTTTATCATGCATGCTTCATTTAATGAAGGCTGAAATTAATCACTAATCTCTCCTTTTTCCTCCAAGCCTTAGTCTTTCAACTGTACTCATCCCTCCATCTTGTTGCTGGCTCAGCCTTGGTATCTGTGCACCCCAAGTTGGTCATTATTATTAATATTTTATAGACACAGTGCTTTTCAGATGTTTCTCCATGTTTGCCAATCTCTGGGCTCACAGTGCTTCTTGCGTTTCACCTCTTCCTTCCAAATCCGATTTTATTCTTCCTCAGTACACCCTTTAGTAGTGTTTTCAGTGCAGGTCCGTTAGTGCTGAATTTCTGTCTTCCTGCAAATGTCTGCATTTCAGTCTCTTCCTTGACCAGGTGGGTTTAGACAGATGATTATTGATGGACACCTACTTCCACCTAGCACTTTGAAGGTATTATTCCCTCACCTCTGGTTTCTGTTCTGATGAGATATCTGCTGGTGCTCTTAACCAGCATTCCTTTGTGGGTGGCCTGTCTTTACTTTCTAGTTACTTCTATAATCTTTGTTTTTATTCTGTAGATTTACTCTGAGGATTTATCTGTCATGCTTGGCATTTTGCCTTTTAAGTCTGAGGATTCAGGTCTTTCACGAGTTCTGGAAAGTTCCCAGCTAATTTCTAAGATTGACTCCCATCTGTCTAGTCTCTCCTTCTCAAACTCCAGTGAGATATGCACCCTGCTACCCCTGTGCGCATCTCAGACAGCCCCTCCTCGTGATTTCTGTGGTAGGCAGAATTCTTTTTTTTTTTTTTTCCAAAGATTTATTTGAGAGAGAGAGAATGAGAGACAGAGAGCACGAGAGGGAGAAGCAGACCCCCCGCTGAGCAGGGAGCCTGATGTGGGACTCGATCCCGGGACTCCAGGATCACGACCTGAGCCGAAGGCAGTCGCTTAACCAACTGAGCCACCCAGGCGCCCCAAGTAGGCAGAATTCTTTTTTTTTTTTTTTAAAGATTTTATTTATTTATTTGAGAGAGAGAGAGAATGAGAGACAGAGAGCACGAGAGGGAAGAGGGTCAGAGGGAGAAGCAGGCCCCCTGCCGAGCAGGGAGCCCGATGCGGGACTCGATCCCGGGACTCCAGGATCACGACCCGAGCCTAAGGCAGTCGCTTAACCAACTGAGCCACCCAGGCGCCCCAGTAGGCAGAATTCTAAGAGGTTCCTAAGGTTTCTGCCCCCGGCACATGTGCCCTGTATAACCCCTTCCCCTGAGTGAGAAGAACCACTGAATATGATGCCATGTTGCTTCCTTGATTAGGTCACATTAGATGATCAAGGTGTCAGGATGTGGCTCCCATTATTGCCTTGTATTCTGCACAACTCCATCTTAGCACAATGCAGTGAGTTTCCTCCACTGGCCTTGACAAAGTGGCTGCTGGGTTAGGGGCCTGTGAGCTAAGATCAGCCCCTGGCCAACAGACAGCAAGGAAGTGGGGGCCTCAGCCCCCCAACTGCAAGGAAACAAAATTCTGGCAACAATAGGGAGCTCAGAGGTGGATCTTTCCCCAGCTGAGCCTCTGGATGAGAATGCAGCCCAGCGAACACCTCGTTCGCAGCCTAATGAGAACCTGAGCAGAGTACCCAGCTGAGACAGGCCAGAATCCTGACCACAGAAACAGCAAGAGAATGACTGTGTGTTGTTCTAAGCTGCTACATCTGTGATTATATGCTGACCAGCAGCAGCTGACAGACACACTTCCTCTGCGCTGGCCCTTACTTTCCCTCCTCCTGCTACAGGGCTTTACACATTTTGTCCTTGCTGTGTGGAAACCTGTTCCTTCCATGGGCACTTACTGAAATGCTTATCCTTCAGAACTCAGATAACACATCCCACCCCCAGGAAGCCCTTCCTGACCCCCCGTCTAGATCAAAGCTCCTTTTTACAGACTCAAAGCCCCATGGACACGTCTTTATTTTCAAGGCTTCATTGTAGCTGTAATTTTAATTTATTTGGGTCTCTGCCACTAAGATTTAAGCTCTCTGAGCTCAGAGAATCTCATCTACCTCATTCAGGGCTGGGTACTCAGCACAGAGCATCCAGGCCTGGCCCGTCATAAATATCAGATGAGTAGAAAGCCAAATGAATAGTGCTTCTATATTTGATGCTAAAAAGCATTGGGCCCCTTCTGTGCCCTAATGACAGTGATGACAAGACAATTTGGAGAACACAGGAATCCTTAGAAAACCCACAGGCTTGGCGGGGGGGGGGGGTAGCAGGGGCAACTGGGGCTGAATGAATATAGTGTGTGTGTGTGTTTGGTTGGGGGAGTGTCAATGAGCTCATACACTAAACTTCAGTTTCCAGCCCTAATCACAGAGGTGAATCTTGGTGTCTTTGTCCCTAAAACATTTCATCAAGTGATTCTTAGAGATTCCCTGGCTCCTCAGAAGGCAATTCAGCTCAAGTGTAAGAATAAAGGGATAAGTGTTACACAGCCTCACTCCCCGCCACCCCCGCGCATCTCCCCTTTCTCACCAGCTCCAGATGGTGCCGGTGAGGCATGGAGTGGCCATTCCCAACAGGGGCACACTCCCTTGAGGATGGAATATTTTGGCTGGGCCCCAGCATAGGATTCCAGACTTAACAACGAACATATAGCACAGTCCCATAAATTTGGATTTCAAATAAACAGCAAATACTTTTTTTTAGTATAAGGATGCCCCAAATGTTGCCCAAGACATATGAAGGACTATATGAGTGAGGTTCTCTAGAGAAACAGAGCCAACAAGAAGGACAGCGGTACTGGGCGCCTGGGTGGCTCAGTCGGTTAAGCGACTGCCTTCGGCTCAGGTCATGATCCTGGAGTCCCTGGATCGAGTCCCGCATCGGGCTCCCTGCTCAGCAGGGGGTCTGCTTCTCCCTCTGCCCTCTTCCCTCTCGTGCTCTCTGTCTCTCATTCTCTCTCTCTCAAATAAATAAATAAAATCTTTAAAAAAAAAAAAAAGAAAAAAGGACATTGGTACTTTAAGGCTCACACGACCGGAGGGGCTGGCAAGGCAGAAGTCCCCAAGCAGACTGGACACCCAGGACGGAGTTGATGCTGCAGCTCCAGTCCCCAAGGCCGTCTGGAGGCAGACATCTTCTCCTCTGAGCGCCTTCAACTGATGGCACATGGCCCACCCACAGCGGGGAGGGTCATCGGCTCTACTCAACCTCTACTAATCTGAAAGTTAATTGCATCCGGGGGCGCCTGGGTGGCTCAGTCGGTTAAGTGACTGCCTTCGGCTCAGGTCATGGTCCCAGGGTCCTGGGATCGAGCCCCGCATCGGGCTCCCTGCTCCGCGGGAAGCCTGCTTCTCCCTCGCTCTCTCTCTCAAAAAAACAAAATCAAAAAAGAAGTTAATTACATCTAAAAATCAGCTTCAGGGCAACATCTAGAATAATGTTTGACCAGAAAACCGGGCACCATAACCTGGCCAACTAGACACGAAAGACTAACCCTTCCAGGGACGAATTTATGCCACAAAGTATGCTTTACTTTGAAATGCGAGCGTACCCGGGCGCTTCTTCCTGACACCCCGGCCCGCCATTCGTGCCCACAGGCCCCCGAAGCAGCTCTGCGGCCCCCGGGAGCCGTCGGCCGCCTCCGCGCACCGACTCGGGGGGCTCCCCCGGGCTCCCTCTCGGCGACGTCGTGGCGCCCACGGCCGGAGCCCGGCCCGCGCAGACAGGGCGCGGGTGCAGGAGATCCGCGGACTGGGGGTGGGGGAGGGGGTCGGGTCCGGTTCGCGGCCGGCCTGCTTTCCCAGGACCGGGCGTCCCTGGAGGAAGGTGGGCTGGTGGGCCGCACTCCGCGCACCTGACAAGCGGAAGCCGGAGGCCGGCGCGGTGAGGCCGCAGCTGCTCTTCACGCCCCGCAGGCTTCCCAGGAGACCGAAGGGTAGCAGGAACTGTGCCTCACGGACGCAGCCTCGGGCCCGGTGCGGCAGGCTCGCGAGAAGGCCTCGAGGAGTCTCTGCGAGCGTCTCGCGGGGCCGCAATCAAAGCCCAGCCAAATGGGACCCCCGGTCTCGGGTCTCTCGCGAGACTACGATCAAGGGGCGGCCTCGAGGGGCCTCGGTGGGGTCTCTCGCGGGACCGCGATCAACGCCCGGCCTCGTGGGACTCCCGGTCTCGGATCTCGCGAGACTGCGATCAAGGCCCGGCCTAGTGA
>NC_058403.1:212977487-213016007 GCF_002201575.2 Neomonachus schauinslandi | reverse complement strand
CGAGGGGCCTAGGCGGGGTCTCTCGCGGGACCGCGATCAAGGCCCGGCCTCGTGGGACCCCCGGTCTCGGGTCTGTCGCGAGGCTGCCATGAAGGGTCGGGCTGGACGCGTGGACACGAGGAGCACACGGCTGCTCCCGGTCCTCTAGGAGCTGAGGCCCTAGCAAGGATCGGTGCCCGGCGTGCTGGCAGTGGAGGAGGGCAGCGGCCTGTGCCTCCGGCGGGGATGCTGGCGGCCGCAGGTGGTCACGTAGAGTCCAGGGCCACGCAGGACACCGTGGGCGCCCGAGCTGGCGCCGGGCCGGGCTCCGTCTTGTTCGCTCTGTGTCCGCGTTTTCTGTGCGGTCAGGTCGAATGGTGGCCCGAGACGGACGTCCCCAGTCCTGGTCCGGGACCTGGGACGTGTCCCCTCACGCGGCAGAAGGGACCTTGTCACGGCCCCCGAGGTGGGGGTGACCCTGGATTCCTGGGGGGCCCGGCGTCCTCACGAGACCCTCACAAGAGGGAGGCAGAGGGTGGGAGTCCCAAAGATGGGCAGACCCCGCGCTGCTGGGGGTGAGGATGGAGGGGGGGCCGCGGGCCAGGAAGAGGCCGGAGCCCCGGGGGGACCAGCCCTGCCCACGCCGGGGTTTGAGGACTTCTGAGCCCAGAACTGCTCAGTAATAAATCTGGTTCCTTCCCGCCACTGGGTTCGTGGTGATTTGTTACAGGCGTCGCAGAAAGTCGTGCATCCCTCGTGGCGGCGGACCCCAGTGGCCCACGGAGCCCACGTGCACAGGCCCAGCCAGGTGTCCCACGGAACCCATGTTTTCTTTGTTTTGCTTTGTTTTTTTAAAATTTCATTTATTTGTCGGAGAGACAGCACAAGCAAGGGAAGCGGCAGGCGGAGGGAGAGGCAGGCTCCCTGCTGAGCAGGATGCTGGGTTCCAGGTCCCACCTGAGCTGAAGGCAGATGCTTAACCGAATGAGCCACCCGGGCGTCCCTGAAGTCGTGTTTTATCACTGAGACAGGCACCTGGGGCTCCGTGGGAGGCTGCCACATGTGCACGAGTGAAACCCTTGCTTAGGGGACAAGAAGCATCCTCCAGCTCTGACCCTGTTTTTCGGTCCTTTCTTGCTGGCGTTCAGGTGGCCTTCCCCGGGTCCAGGAGCCATGGAGCCCACAGCGGGTGACTTACAGCTTGTGCCTGGGGCGGCAAAGGAAGTCCCGGCTCCCGATGCCACGTGCTGCCGTGTGGCCCTCTCCGCTGTGGTGGCCACTGGCATTGTCATGGTCACCCTGGGAGTCCTCGTGGGTAAGTGGCTGTGGGCTTGCACGGGTTCACACACCAGGCAACCTGCACTTGCTTAGGAGTGGCTCAGTGTTATCCGCGTTACGATCCCAGAATCAAAGGGCTGAGCATGCAGGCATGGAATTGAAGGCTGGCCCTCAGGCCACCAGGACGTAAGTCAGGCCGGCCAGGAGCCTGGGTCTGGTGTGCACTGGGTGGCGGTCTGGGGTGGGTGGGTGCATGGGTGGGCCAGGCACCGGGTATTCACATTTCCCGCGGACTGGGCTTTCCCAGGAAGTTTCCACTGTGGGGTAAAAAAGGAGACAAGTTGGGACAGTGAAGTGAACTATTTTAAATACTGAGAAATTTGAAAAGTACTTACGCTTTTTGAAGTGTAAAAAATGAACAGTGGGGCGCCTGGGTGGCTCAGTTGGTTGAGCATCCGTCTCTTGATTTCAGCTCAGGTCATGATCTCAGGGTCGTGAGATCGAGCCCTGCATCAGGCTCCACGCTGGGTGTGGAGTCTGCTTGACATTCTCTGTCTCTCCCTCTGCCCTGCCCCCCCAAAACGAACAGTGATTTATGCTCCTACAATTCACAGTGGGCCATATTTCATATTTGCTTCCAGTAGATAATCATATTATTTAGGGTGAACCATACAAAATTGTGGTCTTTCTATACAACGTGGGCCTGCGGTTGTGAAAATAAACAGAGGAAGCTCTCTTTATATTTCGGTAGAATGATCTAGAGATGCCTACGTTAGAAAAAGTAGGGAGAGGTGTCAAACAGCAAGGGAGGAAAACCTGTCTGCCTGTGTGCATCGTAGTTTTTCTGGAGGGAGTTTCAGAGCCTAAGTAACCGGTTACCTCCGGGGAGGACAGCATATGGTGGATCACAGGAGGGAGATTTGTCAGCAGATGCCCTTTGGTGGCTTCGGATTTTGAACCATGTGGATCTGTTATACCCGTTCACATGTTGTCTTGTTGCAAAGTATAAAACCGATCACTGCAGAGGGCCACGGCCTCCCTTGGTTTTCCGTGTGACGTCTCTGTGGTTTACAGCCCCGCAGGTCTCCACACACGGACTCGGTTCCAGAGATGATGTCTCGTGCTGTCTTGTGAGAATGCATGAGGTGGCAGCAGGGTCTGCATACCCTCTGGGGACTTGCCCCTCTCCTTCCACCGCGAGTCCTAGTTCCCCCGTGAGACCAGGAGCCGTTTTCATTCTTAGGCACCACGTAGAGCAGCTCTTCCAGTGTTGTCTGCCTCATTGCTGCTGGGGATGGCGGCCCTGAGCCCTGCGGGCTGGTTAGAGTTAAAGCAGTTAACATTAAACGGTGTTTACAAGTCAATTCCTAGGGCTGCCTGGATGGCTTAGTCAGTTGAGCATCAGACTCAGTCTCAGCTCAGGTCTTGAGCTCAGGGTCCTGAGTTACTCCGCGCCCAGCGTGGAGCCTACTTTAAAAAAAAGTCAGTTCCTTGTCCCCACCAGCCACCTGCATGGGCAGCTCATGGACACCGCACTGGACAGTGCACATCTAGAACATTCTGTCATCACAGGAAGTTCTGGGCAGAAGTGCTCTGGAACAGGCCTATTCTGAGCTGATAAGCTTCCTACAGTTTTATTTGGGGATGTGAAGGTCACCTTTCATTCATGAAATAATGATAGTAAGTGGCAGTTTGAGAGAAAATGTTCTCTTGTGGCAAAACAGTAAGTTGGCAATTCTGCATGGGTTTTTTTGATTTTTATATGGAGTACATATGTCTATTTGTTACGTATTTTTTTAAATTTTTATTTTATTTCATGTTAGTCACCATAGAATACATCATTGGTTTTTGATGTGGTGATCCGTGATTCATTGTTTGTGCATAACGCCCAGTGCTCCATGCAGAACGTGCCCGCCTTCTGTACGTATTTATGGAACATCTGGGGTACCTCGCAGCCTGGCGTGACTGGCAGAGGCCCCCTAATGGCTGTGGGTGTCAAATGCAGGAAAGTTTGTGCTGTGGGTGTGCATGTGTGAGCGTGTGTTCGCGCACGCACATGTGCGAATGTCCTCACACTAGGGGGAGGCAGGGGCGTCCTGGAAGGACGCACACATGCTGAGAAAAACATAAATACAATCCCCATCAGGACCCCTGAAACTAAGGAAGGCTTTAAGGAACATTTACACAGTTTTAAAATTTTTGTTCAATTAAAATTAAAATGTATCCCCTTCTCACAGCTCAGAATTTTAGTTGGCGATGTTAGCCTTGAGGGAAGCTGGGCATCGGGCACACAGGACCTCCCGGCTATTTCTGAGCTTCCTGTGGGTCTGTCATTATTTCAGAGGGACAACAGGCTTAGTTGGGGGGAGCCCAGCTGGCTCAGTCCGTGGCGCGAGCGATTCTTGATCTTGGGGTTGTGAGTTCAGGTCCCACATTGGGTGTAGTGATTACTTTGGGGGGAAAAAAAGAAGGGCTTAGTTGAGATACGGAGCATAAACGCTTTGGTCTCCACAACAGGATGCTCGTTTTTCTTGTTAGCTTCTCAAATGAGAAATCAAACATGTTTGGAATTGGCTCTGAACGTGTATTCTACCATATTGAATAAATAAAGATCTAAATATCTACCTAGACGACTATTCATTCACAATACATAGAATTGGGACCCAGCTTTTACGGTTTATGTGGCCGCTACTTTCATCTTTTTTTTTTTTTTTAAAGATTTTATTTATTTATTTGAGAGAGAGAGAATGAGAGAGAGCACATGAGAGGGAGGAGGGTCAGAGGGAGAAGCAGACTCCCCGCCGAGCAGGGAGCCCGATGCGGGACTTGATCCCGGGACTCCAGGATCATGACCTGAGCCGAAGGCAGTCGCTTAACCAACTGAGCCACCCAGGCGCCCTCATTTTTTTTTTTTAATATCGTAATTAGGGTCATTTTTTTGCTAGTGTGTCATTTTGTGAGTTCTAACGTATTTTTGACAGAAACCCACGTTTTCAGTGGTTGCTATTGTAGTCTTCATTTTAAGACTTTTTGTGACTCTTAGTCTTGGGTATTGTGTACTTTTTGTGACTGGAGCAGAGCAGGCGTGGGTCACGTCAGCTGCAGGTGTGCGGCACATGGTTGGACAAGTCCGCAGGTGTGCTGGGCTCGCCCGCTGCCCGCGCCACGTGGCCCTCCTGCAGGATCCCTGCTGCACCCCCACTCCTCTGCACCCGCTCTGCCCCTCCCCACCCGTGTTTATGGGTCTGAGTCTTTGCTGTTGCGTACTTCTGACGCCGCGTTTCCAGCAGTTGGAAACCTGTGTTCTTTCACAGGGTGGCATCATGAGACTGGCCCGGGGTTGTGGCTGGGATCAGGCCCCTGTGGCATCTGGTGGGAATTGCTCCAAATTGGAGGGAGGGTCTTCTGAGGCCATTTTAGCCACTTTGGGCGGAAGCCAGCTTCAGGCCTTGAGCCAGGCACACCTGGTGAGATGGGTGAGCAGGAGCCAGTCCCACCCTCAAAACACCAGGGACGTCTGGGCGCCTTGAGGTGGGTGATCATAGAGTCCGTCATCGAACCCAGAACGTGTGTGAGAGGTGACAGGGGGCACTGTTGATGATCACTCAGGGCCCCCAGGAAGTCGGCCCACCAGCTGGTTGTTGGGGTGACGGCCCCTGGGTGGCTGGGGGCCTTTGGGGCTGACTTAACTGCACCCTGACCCCGAAGGTGGGGCTCTCTCACGGGGCCCTGGTCTTGTCCGCAGCCTCCCTCTCTACACAGGGTGTCGACGTGGAGCACACGGCTGAGCTGCAAGGGGTCCAGTATGCCCGTAGCTTGCAGCAAGAGACCTCAGAGTACTACCGCACGCTGACGCCCACTCTGGAAAGGCTGGTGAGGGCAGCCAGGGGCTGTGTCCGGGCGAGCAGAGCAGGGGGGACACCCAGGCAGGCACTGAGGCAGGGAAGAGGGCACGTGGGGCCAAGAGGACGAGGCTGCCGTGGCCGGTGCTGGTGGGCTCTGGAATGCAGGGCAGGGCGGCATCGGTGGGGACTGACCCCTGCTGGGCTCGTAGGAACGTCAAAAGGTTATAAGTTTTAGTCCATTGGCGAGATCAGAACCCGCACACAGGGCTGGTGGGAACCTGAAAGAGGGCAGCCGCTGTGGAAGCAGGCAGGCAGTCGGTCAGGTCAAACGGTTTCCATAGGGTCCAGCAATTGTGTGTGTAGGTGTCCACCCAAGAGAAATGAAAGTTCACGTCCACACGGAAAGCCCTCACACCCATGTCCACAGCAGCAGGACTCATAAGAGCCAAAAAGTGGAAACACCCAAATGCCCATCGGTGGGTGAATGGATAAACGCAAGGAGGTCCACCCACGCACGGGAGCGTCCCTCGGCCGCGGGCGGGAGCGAGGTGTCCACACGTGCAGCCCCGGGATGGACCCCGAGCCCACGACGCTCAGGGAGGGAACCAGACACAGAAGGCCACACGGGGTGTGAGTCCACGTGGGTGACACGTCCGGAACAGGCTCATCCGCGGACGGGAAGGGCGCTCCTGGGGCCGGGGCTGGGGAGTGACAGCTGATGGGGACGGGGTTTCTTTTGGGCTGATGGAATGTTCGAAAACTGGTTGCGGTGATGGTGCAAAACTCTGTGAATGCACTAAAACCTATCTGGTTGTACACTCTTAAAAGGTAAGTTGTAAGTTAGGTGAATTATATCTCAACTTAATATATTCTAAATTTCATTCTCAGAGAAGCAGGAGGGTCACTAGGTGAGAAGTCACAGTTTGAAAGGAGCACTCTGCCTGTGGCCAGGAGGCTGTATGGTAAGACATGAGAAAAGCAGGGCGACATTGCTGAGTCATCACCGTCCACACCGGGGTCAGCACACTTTTCCTCTAAGGCCAGACAGGCAGGATCTTTGGCATCTCAGGCCAGACACTCGCAGGCCCAACTACATAGCTTGGCCTGAGGCATCTTGAGAGGTGCCACAGGGGACAGGTGAATGAGCGGGTGTGGCTCTGTGCCAATAAAACTTTATTTGTGGGGGCGCCTGGGTGGCTCAGTCGTTAAGCGTCTGCCTTCAGCTCAGGTCATGATCCTGGGGTCCTGGGATCGAGCCCCACATCGGGCTCCCTGCTCTGCGGGAAGCCTGCTTCTCCCTCTCCCACTCCCCCTGCTTGTGTTCCCTCTCTCACTGTGTCTCTCTCTCAAATAAACAAAATCTTAAAAAAAAAGAAAAAGTTAAATTTGTGGACACTGAAATAACACATTTCAAATAATCTCCATGTGACATGAAATACTATTTTTCTTTTTATTTTCTCCAACCATTTAAAAATGGAAACGCCATTCTTAGTTTCTGAACTATACAAACACAGGCAATGATTTGAATTTGGCCCTTGGGTGTTAGCTTTCTGATCTCAGTCCCACACCCTCAAGCATTGTCCAAAAGAAATAAAACAAGCCCCATGCAGGGCCCCTGGGTGGCTCAGTTGGTTAAGCGACTGCCTTCGGCTCAGGTCATGATCCTGGAGTCCCGGGATCCAGTCCCGCATCGGGCTCCCTGCTCAGCGGGGAGCCTGCTTCTCCCTCTGACCCTCCCCCCTCTCATGTACTCTCTCTCATTCAAAACAAACAAAAAAAAACAAGCCCCATGCATAATTTAAAATTTTCTAGCAGCTACATTAAGGAAAAAACGGGGTGCCTGGGTGGCTCAGTTGTTAAGCGTCTGTCTTGGGCTCAGGTCATGATCCCAGGATCCTGGGATGGAGCCCCACATCAGGCTCCATGCTTGGCAGGAAGCCTGCTCCTCCCTCTCCCACTCCCCCTGCTTGTGTTCCCTCTCTCGCTGTCTTTCTCTCTGTCAAATGAATAAAATTAAAATAAATAAATTCTTAAAAAAAAGAAAACAGGTAAATTTAATTTTAATAATATATTTAACCCAGAACATCCAGAGTGTTACCATTTCGTGTCATCGACATAAAGTAGGTATTGAGGAGACGTTTCGTATTCTTTTTTTTCTTTTTTGCATTGAGTCTTCAAAACCCAGTGTGCATTTTGCACTCACATCTCAATATGGATGCTAAGTTTTTATCAGGAATACCTGATTGATACGTAGATTCCATAACATTTACATATGTAAGTTGCTCCAAATATACTTAAGAATTTTCTGGCAACTGGAGTATCTGTTTTAGAATTTAAGCATGAACTAACTAAAATGTAGAAACCAGTTCCTTCATAGTACCAGCCATGTTTCAGAAGCTCAGTAGCCGTGTGTGACTGGTGGCTGGCACGTTGGGCAGGCAGGTGGAGAATACTTGCTGAAATTTGTGGACTGTTCTGTGGGCCAGCAGGTCTGAATGCGGGCAACAGGGACACGGACTTGGAGAGTAGAAATAAGAAAAACAGGTTGGAGGGAATTTTAGGGAGAACTGTGTATTGTGAGCTTAAGAAGCAGGCCTGGTGACAGAACACTGACCATGAGCAGGGACACCGTTAGTAACTCCACTGGAAGAGCAGGTAAATTGGGACATCTTGTCACCCTAGGTATAGGTCACATGAGGTGCCAAGGGGACTCTCAGGAACCCCCAGCCTTGGCGCTGCACCTGGAACAACACCCATCCCAGTTCCCAGGACAGGAACCCTTCAGTGCTAAACCTGAGACAGTCCTAGAAGTGGACAGTAGTCACCTGAACGCCACACGGAGGATAAGCAAGTTCTAGTAGCATCTGTTTGCGCAAAGCAGGATTTTCTTAATGTAAAATTCATGTAAAATAACCATTTTTTAAAAAGTTTTATTAAGTGATCTCTTCGCCAGATGTGGGGCTCGAACTCACAACACCAAAATCAAGAGTCAAATGCTCGGGGTGCCTGGGTGGCTCAGTCGTTAAGTGTCTGCCTTCAGCTCAGGTCATGATCTCGGGGTCCTGGGATCGAGCGCCGCATCGGGCTCCCTGCTCCGCGGGGAGCCTGCTTCTCCTTCTGCCACTCCTGCTTGTGCTCGCTTGCTCTCTCTGTCAAATAAATCTTTTAAAAAGTCAGATGCTCTACCGACTGAGCCAGCTAGGAGCCCCAAAATTAACCATTTTTAAAGTGAACAATTCTGGCATTTTGTGTATTCACAAAATTATGCAACCATCACCTCTGTCTAGTTGCAGAACATTCCATCACTCCCAAAGCAACCCCATCCCCATTAGCCATCACTCCCCAGCCCCTGGCCCCCACGAGCCCCCTTCCCGTCTGCGGATGAGCCTGTTCGGGACGTGTCAGCCATGTGGACTCACACCCCATGTGGCCTTCTGTGTCTGGTTCCCTCCCTGAGCGTCGTGGGCTCGGGGTCCGTCCCTGGGGCCGCGTGTGTGGGCACCTTGTTCCTGTTCATGTGGATGGACCACATTTTATCCATCCATCTGCTGATAGGGCAATATTTTCATCCAAGTAACTTCCAAGTGCCCTTTCCCTGTCATTTACACAGCTCTGTGACTCTGTGTGTACTGGGTGTGAGAAGAGGCATTTTCCGTGCCTCCAGCTCTGCGTGCACGTGGCAGGTCCCGGCGGGGCGGGCGCCTACTCCGTGGCCTCCACGTGTACCGCTGTTGTTTCTGTTGCAGTTTGTGAGCAGCTTCCAGAAGACAGAGTTGGAGGCCAGCTGTGTGGGCTGTACCGTGCTAGGTTACAGGTGAGTCAGGGCCTCCTCCGGGTGAAGCAAGCCTGGTGGACACCCAAGAGATTCCAGAAGATTCCAGCAGGAGCCCTCCCTCTCCAAGGGCTTCTCTCCTACCTGCAGGGATGGGAATTCCAGTGTCTTCGTGCATTTCCGGCTACACTTCTTGCTGCAAGCCCTGCAGTCACTGAGCCTGGGCCTGGAGGAGGAGCTGTTGCAGCAGGGACTCAGAGCAAGGCTGCAGGGGCATGGTATCCCCCTGGCTGCCCACGGCACCATCGTGTCCGCTGAGCTCACAGGCAAGTAGGCAACAGACACTGGAGGAATTAGGAGGCGGCTGTGGGAGAGGAGACCATTGAAAGTTGCAGTAAACTTTAGGTTTCCCACAGTTGTTCCCTCTGATGAAAAGTAAACTAACTCGTGCACAATACTTTTCCCTCAGGGGTACGGAGCAGGTAAGAGCAACCTGCAGATGGCCAGAGTGTAAATGCTTTTGTCTTTGCAGTCCATTGGATCTCTGTCGAGACTACTCAACTCTGCTGTTGTAACAGGAGGGTTAAAGACAGAACATAAACAAACGGGCACAGTTGTGTATTGATAAAACTTTATTTATAGAATCAAATGGTGGGCTGCATGTGGCCCACAGCCAGTTTGCCAACCTTGGTATAGGAATAAGAGTAAATGCTGTGCCCTAAAATCTGATGATGCAGATTCCCTATCATGTACCAGAAACTTCACATAAAACCTGATGATGCGGTGCATCGTGATGAGAGCCAGACGTGAGTTCAGTGTGTCATCAAGTTAAAAACTGATGGCCTTGACCCTGCCCTGCAGGACATTTATGGCCCTTCCCCACCTACCCTGACGTGTTAGTGGACTCTTAGTAACCTCTATATCAGTGCTAATTGAATTCTCCGTTTCCTGCCTGCACAGCCCACTGAGGTGACCACCAGCCCCATGTGGCTCTGGAGCGCACGTCACGCAGCCAGTGACCAAGCAAGAGATTGTTTCATCTGATTTCATCTTAAATTGATTTAAGTTAGAATGTAAGGGGCTCCCACGGTGCACAGTACAGCTCTTGGCTTTGCAATCCGATGTTTTCAAAGAACTGCGGAACTCGCGGAGTGAGCTTCTATCTCTTGTCTGTTTCACTGCAGGAAGTCAGAAAGGGCCACTGACAGAAAGAGACTTAAAATCAGCAGGTATGTCCTACCCTCTCCCATGGAGCTCCCTGCCCTCTGCCGAGTTTCTCCGATTGCAGTCATGTGGAGAGGTTTCCCAAGACTTCTTTCCAGTACACAAAGGAGTCCCTCAAATGCAGTAAATACTACTTTTGCACAGCAGTCTCCTCCAGGGGGCCGGGAGGGGATAGAGTCATAGTCCTGTGTGGGCAGAGGACTTAAAGACGAGACACTTTGAATTACACATGACCAAACACGAGTGAGGGAAAACAGTAACAATTTTTTTTGAAAAGTGGTGGAATTCTGCCTTTAAAAGACAAAAACAGATAGTTTGGAAAAAAATAAAAAGAGTGGGTGCCACACAGAGTCCTCAACTAGGGGTGATCCAGGCCCCAGGGGACTCTGGGTAGTGTCCGGGGACATCTGTGGTTGTAAGGAGTGGGGGCTCCTGGCATCGAGTGGGTAGGACCAGGAGGGCTGCTCAACCCCCACAGAGAACAGTCCGGCCCCAAATGTGAACTGTATACTTAAAATGGTTAGCGTGGTAAACTTTAAGTTGTACGTGTTTTACCACAACTTGAAACGTTCAATTTCACCTGTATCTTGCTTTAGAAAATCGTGGGTGCTGGAAGATGTGGGAGTCCATGTGCTGTGCCTACATTTCTGTTGCATAGCCCTGGTCTTCGTGCTGACCGACGTTCTTGTTATGTCTCCATACTAATTCTGAGAAAATTATTTCAGAAACGTTCAGGGCTAAAAAAGTAAAGAAATGTTTTCCATGCTCTAGAGGCTCTGAGTAGACGGTGGCATCTTGCTGCAGCCAGGAGAGATGGAGCAGGGATCAGGAACTTGGTTCTTTTTCGCCCTCAGGTCACTGTCCAGGGAACACCTTTTCCTGCCAGAACAGCCAGTGTGTGACCAAAGTGAACCCGGAGTGTGACGACCGAGTGGATTGCTCCGATGGATCTGATGAGGCCCACTGTGGTCAGTCTCCTATCTGGCCGGTCTCTGGGCCACGTCCCTTTCCAGGGTCAGCTGCTGGCTCTGCTCTCTGGCCCACTGTGCACGTTACATATGGGCCTGGTATTCACTGTAGCTGGGCTGAGAAAAGCAGGGGGCGGGGGGTGGCCGGGCACCCATGATATGGCTGAACAGACAGGTCCTCACCAGACTGTGGGAAGCCTCAGATGCCAGGACCTGGAGCTCTGTCCTATATGCAGTGGGATTTGGGCAAGGGCATCTTACAATTAAAGTGCTGTAAGAGTAGCCAACATTTTCTAGCAATGCTAGCCCACACAATAGGGTAAGTGCAGCAGTTTAAGCGTGGAAAGGAAGGGGGAAAACAATCCTAATGTGCAGTGGATGTGATTGTCTATATAAATGAATTAATAAATTGACTAACCAGCTGTTAGAAAATAAGACCGTTCAACACTGAGACGAGAGTAAGATGAACATCAACACAAAGAAAAGCTGTTGCTGTGCTTTATACAAGGAAAAACAGATCACAGGGTAAAAGGCAAAAAATCCCAATTGTGATCAATAGCAGCAAAAAATAAACATGTCAAGCCTATAATGTTACACAGAATTATAAAACTTCACTGAAGGACATAAAAGTGGACTAAATTGAGACATAGCATTTCACAAAAAGATGTATGTATGAAAATTTTGAAACTTGCAAAATACATGGTGAAGGAGACATTTGTAGCGTGTGGCACCTGATGTGAAGGACGGTCTGTGGAGGCCGATTGAGCAAGGCCCCCCTCAAGGTCAGTGATTCACTGGAAGGACTCTCAGAACTCAGGTGTTCTCTGCACGGTTACAGCTTCTTCCAGTGAAAAAGTCATCAAAGGAAAAGGCGCACAGGGCAGAGTGTGGGCAAGACCGGGAGTGAGCAAGTTTCCCGCTGCCCTCTCCTGGCCCTGAACTAACTGTCCCAGCAGCAGGATGTGACAACACACACAAAGTGTTTCCAACTTAGGGCAGCCTTGTGTCCAGGGTCTGTGCTGGGGGTTGGTCACATGGCCACGTAACACCGCACAGAGTCCCAGAGCTGCCAGAACGAAGTGCCGTAAACGGAGTGGCCAAAACAGTGGAAATGTCCCCTGTCACAATGCGCGGGGCTGGAGGCCCGAGGTCAAGGTGTCCGAGGGTCTGGTTCCTCCTGAGCTGGTGGAGAATCTGTTTCCTGTTTCTCTCCCAGCTTCTGGGGTTTGTTGGATGCCTGGCATTCCTTGGCTTGTAGAAGTGTCATCCAGATCTCTGCTGTCATGTTCACATGGCCTTCTCCTCGTGTGCAAGTCTGTGTCCAAGTTTCCCCTTTTCAGGAGGACACCAGTAATTGGATTTAGGGCCCTCACTCATGACTTCATCTTACTTGGATCATCTGTGAAGACCCTATTTCCAAATAAATCACATTCACAGGTACTGGGGGTTAAAATTTCAACATCTTTTCAGGGGTTGCAACTCAGCCCATAACACTTAGTTTGCAGCCCCTCCAGAGGTCAAGCGGATCCCACATGGCCCAAGGCCATCATCACACTGTAGCATAAACTTTCTCGGCGACCTAATGCCCCAGGTAGACAGAGCTGCTCTTATCATGCAACATTCCAGGGGCTTAGAGAGCTCCTCCCAGGAGGTGGTCAAGGGCCGACCTTCTTTGAAATGTGCAATGTTTGGACAGTCTGGGGCTGCTGAGTTCACTGTTTACTGCATGGCAACATGAGCTGCGGTAGAGACATCAGGAGGGGCCTGTGGCGGGGAGGAAAAGGAGGAAAATGCCCACCAGACAGGTAGAAACACAAGAAAGCAAGGTGTTGGCCCTTTGGTTTATGAGTTAGCACAACCCCAAATCAAGTCAGAAGTGTGAAGTTCCTACCCGGACCTAGCCTTTGGCCAGGAACCATATGACAGATGTAATACTGCGAAGTCAAAGTTGCATGAAGGCCACCTGTGCTCGAGGCGGAGAAAGGGTTCCTGGTTGAAGGCGTTCTCGGCCACTCCCTGGTGCATGCAGTCTTTGGGTGTTTGACCTTTGTCGGGCAGCTGGAGATGGGGCAGGAGGGGACAGGGAGACCCCAAAGGAGTCAGCAAAGCCAAGTGCAAGGGATCTAGAGCATGTGTTTCAACAAGAGGGCCGGGGGATGAGAGATTCCGCATGGACATGCTGGGAGCACAGTCACGGCCCTGCCTTCTGGGGCTCCTGGTTGATGACCTCTGTCTTGCAGACTGCGGTCTACAGCCTGGCTGGAAGACGGCCGGCCGGATTGTGGGCGGCATGGAAGCGTCCCCCGGGGAGTTCCCGTGGCAAGTCAGCCTTCGAGAAAACAATGAACACTTCTGTGGGGCTGCCATCGTCGGGGCCCGGTGGCTGGTGTCTGCAGCCCACTGCTTCAACGAGTGAGCCCCACACCCCTTGGTCCCACCTTCCTTCCCACTCTGGGAGCGCCACCTCTCCTGGGTCCACAGAGCCCTGTGGAGCTCTCTTCTTTTCCTTTCCTTCTTTCTTTTTGTTGTTGAATCTGAATGTGTTCTTATTATTTTTATTTTTAAAATCATGGTAAAATTTACATAACATGAATTTACCACTTTAACCATTAGAATTCAGCGGCATGAAGCACACTCACACCGTCCTGCGACCACCCCCACCCTCCGTCTCCAGAACTTTCCATCTCCCTAAAATGAGACTCTGTCCCCGTGAAGCACGGACTCCCCACCCCCACCCTCCATCTCCAGAACGTTCCATCTCCCCATACGGAGACTGTGTCTCCACGAAGCACGGACTCCCCACCCCCTGCCCCAGCCCCGGCTCCCACCCTCTCCTCTCTGTCTCTGTGGACGGGACTCCTCTGGGGACCTCCTGGGAGTGGGGTCTGCGGGATGTGTCCCTCTGGGTCTGGCTCCTCTCACTGAGCCCGGTGTCCTCGGGGTCCCTCCACGTCGTGACAGGTGTCAGGGCCCCTTCCTTTCTTCTTCAGGCTGAATAATGACGTTCCATTACATGGATATATCACATTCTGTGTATCTACTCATCCGTTGCTAGATATGGGCTGTTCCCACCTCTTGGCTACCGTGAATCCTGCTGCTGCGAACAGGGGTGTGCAAACATCTCTTCAGGACTCTTCTTTCAGTTCTTCTGGGTATAGACTCAGCAGTGGGATTGCCGGGTCGTTGGGTAATTCCGTGTTTAACCCTTTGAGGACCCTCCAGTTTCCCACGGGGGCTGCACGGTTTCCCACCACTGCCAGCTGTGTGGGAGGCTCCAGGTTCCCCACATCCTCACCAACACTTGTTACTGTTGAGCTGTCTTAGCAGGGTTGCACTGCGGTCATGGTTTGCGTTCCCTGATGGCCAGTGACGTGGAGCGTCCATTTGTAGGTCTTCTTCCGAGAAATGTCTGTTCCCGTCCTTCGCCCATTTTTGAACCGGGTTGTTGCTTGTCGTTGTTGAGGATGGTCAGGGTCTTTAACGAACCAGAGTGGCTGATCCCAGAATGGAGCTGGTCAAAGGTGGGAGAAGGTTCTAGAAGCCCCTGCACCAGGCACTGCTGTTTGGTTGCTGCAGTCTGAGGAATCCTGGGGAGCGGCAGGGCAGCAGCATCCTGGGCTCCTCAGAGAGACCACTGCCCACCGACCACCCCGTGGGATGCCGGTGAGCCCGAGTGCAACCTGCTGTCTGCCTCGGGGTGACGGTCCGGGGGACAGACGTCAGAAACAGGGACAGCTCAGGACAGCAGGAGTTGGGGGTTTTCCACTTGAAGTTTTATTCCTCCCATGTGTTATCACGGCAGTATTTAAGCAGACAGAAGAGGTAGAAACAGTAGAGCCAAACCTGTGTACCTGTTCCCTGATCTCGGCGAGGGATCGCATTTTGCCGTGTTAGCGCTGGTTCCTGCCGCCTGCCCCGTATCTGGGCCTTTACGTGCATCCGTGTGCGCACCTTTCTTTGCCAAACCGTTTGATACCCCTCTGGCCCTGCTGCTCATGTCTGCACAAATAAGGGACGGTCCCCCGCACGCCCGTAATGCCGTCCCACGCCCGCACCGCCGAGGGAAGTTCCGGCCACACGCTGTCCGCCAGCGTCCCGTCCGCGTCCGGCTTGCCCCAGTTGTCCCGAGGGCCTGTTACAGCTACCTTTGTTTTTTTCTTTTTTATTCTGATATAATACCGATAACGTAAAATTTACCATTTGAACCATTTTTAAGGCAGTAAGAGTTTTGGCCTTGAGCTGAGTTCATAAAGATACCGAGAGAGGGTGGGCGAAGAGGGGAGGGCCTTGTGAAACAGAACCCAGCCTCGTCCCGTGTTTCTGCCGGCAAGTGTGCTGTTCCTTGACTGACTGTGGGGCCCATGAGGTGCCTCGCAGGGCTGGGCTTAGGGTGAGGAGAGCAAGGCCCTCGCGGGGGGGGGGGGGCGAAATGTAGGGGGTCGCCAGAAACAGACATCGTGACGAGTAATATCTTCATGTCGTTGCAAAAAAATCAAAATGAGTGCAAAGAAAAAAATCAACAATGAACGGAATATCCAGCTCTGAAATCGAGACCAGAGCTGACGGGCCCGGGCTCGGGGAAGGCGAGGGAGGTGAGCGGAGCCAGCACAGCCCGACCCCATGCTTACGTCAGAAGTCCCTGCTTTGTTCACCGTGGGCCTTTTGCATTCGTTCAGGTGTTTTGCTGCCTGGCCTGTGGTTTCTGGCGCCCCCTTAACATTTCGTACCCAGATCTGTCTTTGCCGAGAGTGTTGATCCTCGGGGCAGGATGGATTTCTTTTGGTTTATGTTCACTTTTGACAACGTTGCATGGAAATACCGGTTGTGATGATTGGGTTTCAGGGTGCCCCCTTAATGCTCGCCCCCCCGGGAGAGGGCCTCCCTCGCCTCCCGCTGCCGCCTGTCCCGTGGGTGGGCCTCTGAGCTGCGGTCCGTCTGTCCTGCAGGTTCCAAGACCCGAGGGAGTGGGTGGCCTACGCGGGCACGACGTACCTCAGCGGGGCCGAGGCCAGCACGGTGCGGGCGCGCGTGGCCCGCATCCTCCCGCACCCTCTCTACAACGCGGACACGGCCGACTTCGACGTGGCGGTGCTGCGGCTGGACAGGCCCCTGCCTTTCGGCAGGCACGTCCAGCCCGTGTGCCTCCCCGCAGCCACGCACGTCTTCCCGCCCCGGAGGAGGTGCCTGATCTCCGGCTGGGGCTACCTCAGGGAGGACTTCCGTAAGTGCTGCGCTCGGCGGCTGAGCCGCGGTGCGGGGGGTCCAAACACAGCCCACCCTGCTGTCCTGATCCTGTGCTCCGAGCGCACCTGCCCGGTGGGGGGTGTTCACAGCCCCAGACGGGCCCTCGGGGTGATCTCGTGGTCATTGGCACCTACTGTTCCAGCTCCGACCAGAAACCAGTGTCCTTTTTTGCCTTTTGGTGCATTCTGAGGGTGATTTCTAAAAGGGCCCCGAGAGTACAGATGGGGTGCCGGCCGGGGAGGCTGGGGCGTGTCTGGTGAGGAGCGCGCGTCAGATACCTGCCGTCAGGGGTGAGCGACAGCGCCCCTGGCTCGCGTTCAGGTGAAGGACTCAACGGTGTGCGTTAACTATGGCGCGTTTAGACAGAAGCACGTGTAACATGAGGTTACGTATCGGTCGGTTCTCGAAAATGTTGGGACCAGAGGCTCGTGTCCTCCTGTCCCGTGATCCTCCAGAGGCCATGCTTCCTACTCGCTAATTCGGGGTTCGCGGTGACTTCACAAAACGGAACTGCCTTGGATGAGAGCCGCCTTTCATGTGACGGGATGTCGTGGGGAAACCGAAATGGGCTGGGGGACAGCTGTAGGGAAGGCCCCAGGACAGAGACGCCTCGGGTCCGGCCTGCTGGAGGAGGCAGAGCCTCAGGGAACAGGAGGGCGTCCTGCAGCGAGAATTCCCAGCGTCGCGGAAAGTTCTATTGGATGATGCCATCTAGAACGTTCTAGAGCAAACTGTCCAACACAGCCACTAGCCCCAGCTCGGCTCAGCGGCTGTGTGGGTTTTCATGGACAGTGCAGGGAGTGGGGGATGCCCTAGGGCCCCCAGGTTCAGGGGCAGCTCTACCCTGCATGAAGGGTCTGGGGATCCAACATGGCTGACCTCCCTCGCAGGGCCCACTGCCTGTGTTCAGGGGTTTTCCCCGGTCTCTTTTTACCTGACACAAAAAAAAGAATGCTGGGTGATTTTTACATCTTCTGAAAAGGAAAGGTATTGGCCACAGGGACCTAATTAGGAGGGAAGACGATCCAGACACATTCGAGCCTCCCCAGCTCACCGAGCGCTGGTCCAGGGGACTGGGCAGGAAGCAGAACAGTCTCCCTGCGTGGGGCTCAGCCCAGACCAGCACCATCCAAGAGCACTTTGCTTGGGACGGCCATGCTTTACTAGGTCTGTGTCCCCTGCTGCAGGAGACACCAGCCCCCTGCAGCATGGCCCGTGCGGCTGAGAAACTGAGTTGTGCGTTTTATTTCATTTGAACGCATTTAGATCTGCATTTAAGTAGCCACGTGTGGCCAGTGGCTACCGTTCTGGACAGCACAGCTCTAGAGGGAAGTAGGTTGTAAAGATGGCAGATGGGGATGGACACAGTGGAGGAAAGTAAGGTAGGCATGGGGTGGGGGCTGCAGCTTTAAATAGGTGGTCAGGAGGGGCTTCTTAAGAAAGGAGATGAGGGGACGCCTGGGTGGCTCAGTTGGTTAAGCGACTGCCTTCGGCTCAGGTCATGATCCTGGAGTCCTGGGATCGAGTCCCACATCGGGCTCCCTGCTCGGCGGGGAGTCTGCTTCTCCCTCTGACCCTCCTCCCTCTCATGCTGTCTCTCATTCTCTCTCTCGCAAATAAATAAAATCTTTAAAAAAAAAATTAAAAAAAAAAAAAGAAAGGAGATGAGGGAGGAAGGCTGGCAGATTCTGTAGAGACAAAATTCCAGGCAGCTGGAACGGCATGTGCAAAGGCCCTGGGGTCAGCGGTCAGACTTGGACTTTTTCATTTGAGCGGGAGGTTGGGGTGAGATCACCCCAGAAGGTTTGAGGAGAGGGGCCACATAATCAGATTTCACGTTCAGCAGAGATGAACCGTAAATCAGCCGGTGTCGGGCTAAGGAGTGCTTTCTGCAGAGGAGAACGAGCAGACCAGCAGAGGGCTAGTGAGGGAGACTCAGGCAGAGGGGTTTTCAGGGGGAGATGAGGGTGTTAACTCAGGTGCCTCTGCTGTCCGGGCCAGAAGGTTACGGGTGGGCCCTTGTAGAGCGTGGCCTCTGCCAGGTTCTGAGCTGGGTGCTGAGCAAGCCCCTCCCGGCGGGGGATGCGGGGTCACAGCGGACACGACCCGCAGCCTCCGGGCTCATCCTGCCAGTCTCTCCCTGTCCTGGGCAGTGGTGAAGCCAGAGACGCTGCAGAAAGCCACCGTGGAGCTGCTGGACCAGGGCCTGTGTGCAAGTCTTTATGGCCACTCACTCACCGACAGGATGGTGTGTGCCGGCTACCTGGATGGGAAGGTGGACTCCTGCCAGGTGAGCCCCGCGGCCCACACCTGCCCCACCTGCCCCAGGCCCAGGGGGACGGGGTCCTCACGGCTTCCGGCCCACCACCGAGACGTCCCCTGCTCGATGCTCAGCGCGGCTGCGGATTTCCTTCCTTCTAGTTCATCCCCTTGGTCTCACCTCTAAAGCTGGATGGGGAGAAGGTAGGGAGAGAGCGCTGCAGGTGCTCAGGGAGCCGTATCCAGACGGGAGCCTGGAGAAGGCGTTGGGAAAGATGGAGGGGAGCGTGTGTCTGAGAATGTGAGCGTCCCGGTGAGCCGGGTGTGCAGAGAAGGGGAAGGACTGCAAGACAGGAGTGCAAGGCAGAGCAGGCACTCTGGGAAATGCTGGGGCCGTTCTGTCCGCCTCGGCGAGCACGGACATCCCCACAGATCTCGTGGGCTAAGGGGAGGAGGGGGTGTTTATCTGGGGTGGGTCTTCAACTGCCCACAGTGGAACTGGAAGCGATCTTAGACATCCCTTTGACTTTTTTTTTTTAAATTTTATTTATTTATTTATTCATGAAAGTCAGAGAGAGAGGCAGAGGCAGAGGGAGAGAAGCAGGCTTCCCGCGGAGCAGGGAGCCCGATGCGGGACTCGATCCCAGGACCCTGGGATCATGACCTGAGCCGAAGGCAGTCGCTTAACCAACTGAGCCACCCAGGCGCCCCTCCCATTGACTTTTTACAGAAGAGAAAGCGGGTTCTGAGATGTGGACTGTTGGCCCGCCTCTGCTCCGTGAGCTCGTGGGCGGACAGGTCTCAGAAGTCCCCGGTGGGGCTCCTTCTCTGACTCTGCAGCTCTGGGATTGGGGCTGGCTGCGGCCGGAGCCCCGACACTCTGAAGGCGGGCCTTTGTCTCCTAGGGTGACTCAGGAGGCCCCCTGGTCTGCGAGGAGCCCTCCGGCAGGTTCTTCCTGGCCGGCATCGTGAGCTGGGGTATTGGCTGTGCGGAAGCCCGGCGTCCCGGGGTCTATGCCCGCGTGACCAGGCTGCGGGACTGGATCCTGGAGGCCATCACCATGGTGAGCAAGCCTCTGGCCCCCACCATGGCTCCCGCCTCTGCCAGCCACAGCACCGCCGGGCCCACCAGTCCCGAGAGCCTGGTGGTCCACACCCCCGCCAGACCCACGCGGGGCCCCAGCACGGCGCCTCCTGACTCAGGGACAGCCTCTAAGCCACAAGGTATTTGCCAGGGGCACAGGCGGGCGTAGATGTCCACTCCCTGCAGGGTTGGATTGATGGGTTCTGGGGAACAGATGGGCGATGGGCTAGTAATGTCTGCCGTGAGCACAGGCGAAGGCGGACCGGCATCCGTCAGACTGTGCGGCTGGGTCGGGCCGCGCATGGGCTCTACATGGAATGTCCTCACGGGTCAGCCGGGGGCTGGTGACTTTGAGCTGTCCCACTCAGGTGTCCTTCCAGACACACCCCACGCATAAATGTACACACACAGACGACTTCTATCCGAGAACCTGCGTTTCTTCCTTTTCTGTTTTTCAAATTTTCCTGCACACACTCGCATGCTTCCTTTGCCATGAGAAGAGCAAGATCAGCTTATCTGGTTTTTTAATTTTAATTTTATTTTTAATTGCCGTGTCAAACACATAAAATGGGCCATCCTAAACTTTCTTGCGTGTCCAGGTCAGTAGCGTTATGTTCACCTTGTGCAACGAGTCTCCAGAACTTTCCATCTTGCAAACCTGAGGCTCTGTGCCCACTACACACCAGTTCACCCCGCCTCCCCCCAGCCCTCGGCTGCCTCCATGTCTGTGACCGGCTGTCCGCTCCCTCCCAGGAGCCGAGTCACGTCGGTCCTTTTGTGATTGGTTCTTTCTCCTCCGTGTTCCCGGTTTTACACAATTAGAGTTACAGCTCGGCTTAGGGAGAATCTGTGTCTTCCCGTCTCCACAACGTGGATCTTCCCGTGCAGGGACGGGGTGCGTCTGTCCGTCCTGTGCATCTCTTTATGGGCTGTTTGCTCGCATGAGCTGGCCCGGTCCTTGTTAACTGTGGCGGTGTCAGGGTAGACGGCAGATTTCTGTTGTATCCTCAACTAGTTTGCAGCCGGACGGCTTACAGAGTTGCCCCCCGCGAGTTGTTCCATAAAGAGAGCAGACCTGGGCGAAGCCAGTGGTAAGGTTTGCCGGTCGCCCCCTCCCCTGCGGACGCTCCGCGGGGCATCGCGGTGACCCCTCCTGCTTTCTTCCCCACTGCAAGCTCTTCTGTGAAATCTTCCAGGAACGTTCAATGGCAGTCACACACACACTCTTGCCCGGGGCACCTCCGTGTCTTCGGCCCCGGGGAGCTGCCTTAATTACAGCCCGGGGCCGAGCCGCAGAGATGGGGTTTCTGGACACAGCGGTCTATGTCTGTCTGTCTGTCTTCTGTGGTCTCCAAGGACCCAGATCGGATGCCAGTCCTCTTTCATGGTCCCCTAGACCCGCGATGCTGAGCCTGTTGGAACCCTGCTTCATTTAAATGTCAGCTACCCCCTCCCTGTCCCCAAGTCCCGTAGTGCCCTGGTTTCCACAGGTCCTCCTGCGTGCGCCCCCTCCTCGCAGCGAGCCCCTCCGCCGGACCGCACGGGCCGCGGGTCTGTGGAGCCAGGGCGCTCTAGGACTCCATCTCCTTTTGAACTCCCCTGCCCCCGCCGCACCAAGTCCGGCCTCAGTTTCTTCATCCGAATAACGGGGATCACGGTGCTCCCGCTGCGGGCAGGCTGCAATGCCAGGACCCTCCTCTCTCGCCCCTCACAGAGTGTGGGGCCAGGCCCGCCATGGAGAAGCCCACGCGGATCGTGGGCGGGCTGGGAGCCGCCTCTGGGGAGGTGCCCTGGCAGGTCAGCCTGAAGGAAGGTTCCCGGCACTTCTGCGGTGCGACCCTGGTGGGCGACCGCTGGCTGCTGTCGGCTGCCCACTGCTTCAACCAGTAAGGCCCGCCCCCCATCACCAGGTGCCCCCAGCAATCTCGCCACTGTGCACAGGGGTGGCCCCTGGGCTTGAGGAAGGGGGTCTGAATGTCCAGCCGCAAACCAGGGAGGGAGCAGGCAGGAGAAGTAGGGGTTCTGGGGGCCCCGGCCTCGGCCGCAGCCCTTGGGAGGAGGAGTCTGCGGAACTGGCCTTTGGGGACAGAGAGGGCCTAACTAGAGGAGGGGACGAGGGCTCCTTCCCCTGGGCTCCAGGAGCGGCAGCATCCGTGTTTGATGCCCCTAAAGCACTAGGGCTGCTCACTCTTGTTACGAAGGGAAGGAAGCCCAAAGGGCTCCCTGCCTTGCGCCGGCCCCCCAGCCTGGACCGCTATTGGGGAGCAGCCCTGTGGCCCCTCTGTCCTCCTGGCACCCCTCCCCAGAGCGGGGGGAGCTCCGCCCGGCTTCCTGCGGGCCGCAGGGGTGCCGGCGGGCGTCTGAATGGCCCCTTGTTGGCAGCACGAAGGTGGAGCTGGTGCGGGCCCACCTGGGCTCCGTGTCCCTCGCGGGCGTTGGTGGAAACCCGGTGAAGATGGAGCTCAGGAGGCTGGTGCTGCACCCCCAGTATGACCCTGGTGTCCTGGACTTCGACGTGGCCATCCTGGAGCTGGCCAGGCCCCTGGGTTTCAACATGTTCATCCAGCCCGTGTGCCTGCCCCTGGCCATCCAGAAGTTCCCCGTGGGCCGCAAGTGCATGATCTCTGGATGGGGTAACACGCAGGAGGGCAACGGTGAGCTCCCGGCCGGGGCCTCTGGTCCACCACCTGCAAACCACTCACCTCTCCGCTCCTCCGGGCTCGCAGACTGCCGCCCACGGGCCCAGTGTGGCTGCGTTTTCGAGTTTCATTGGCCCACAGCCCCGCCCATTCAGTTTACAGCCCGTCCCCGGGGCTTTCATGCTGCAAGGGCATGTGCTCTGCGGCTCTTTGTAGAGAAAGTTTGGAGACACTTGTGCCCGTCTGAGCCCCCAGAGTTCATGCTAGCCTTTGAGCCTCAGAGTGGCCTCCTGCAGGCCACCCCACGGCTCTAGGGAGTCTGCGGGCGGACGGTGGTGAGAGTCTCAGGCTGAGTAGGCACCTGGGGTCACCTTCTCACTATGTGACTTGATGCAAATCCCTGCAACCCTGTGGGACTCAGGTTCTTCATCTGTGGGTGGGGGTGGCACCTCCGTCTCAGGGTTCCTGCGCAGCTGAACCCATGTCGTGGGGGGTCTCCTCGCAGCCACCAAGCCCGACATTCTACAGAGAGCGTCCGTGGGCATCATAGACCAGAAGGCCTGCAGCGCCCTCTACAACTTCTCCCTCACGGACCGGATGCTGTGCGCCGGCTTCCTGGAGGGCAAGGTCGACTCCTGCCAGGTGAGCGTCAGACCAGGTGCCCACACCCTCCCACACGGCCGGTCCGCTCCCTCCTTGTTCGGATCTAGGTTTCCGAAGCGCTCAGCGGGTGCGCAGAGACAGAAGGGGAGGAATCGTCAATACGACACAGCGAACCGGGAAGCCTGGAGAGAACCCAGGCGTCTTTAAACGTTGGTTTAGAGAAATGTTCTTTCCAAGCAGAAGATGAGGGGGCAGCTCAGAAGTGTGTGGTGGACGCACACAAAGCATAGTCACACCGATTTAGGAAGACGCACACCTGTGTTCACTGGAGGAAGAGCTGATCACAGGCTGTGGCGCGTGTGACGGCCCTCGTCCCGCAGGGCGGCCGGCAAGCACCTGAGCCGTGAGCCCATCTTAGGGGACACCTGGCTCCAGAGCTGTGAGAGCCGGAGAAATCCACGGGCAGAGAGAGCTATAGACCAGTCTTAGAAACATCAATGCAAAACCCTCAATAAATGTTGGCGGATTAACTCTAGGAATGTGTTAAAAGTAAAAAAAAAATCAACCACAGTGGGTTGGTTTCCTAAGAAGGCTGGTCCGAAACAGGAGAACCCAGTACCACCAGTCATCACATCAGTGGATCGAAGGGGAGAAGGCATCATCTCCAAAACCACAGAAAAAGGCATTTGATAATTTTTTTTAAGGTTTATTTATTTGAGAGAGAGCTGGGATGCAGAGGGAGAATCTCAAGCAGACTCTGTGCTGAGATCCTGACCTGAGCTGAAACCAAGAGTTGGAGGTTCAACCGGTGTCTTGGCATTTAATAATTTTTAACAACCATTTGTAATTACATTTTAAAAAATTGTAGCCCTATGAGAGCTGGACAACAGAAACCTGCAGCAGACATCATGCTTGGTAGTGAAACAGAAGCTTTCCGTCAAACACAAGGCTTCCTGCTGTTGCCAGGTGTGTCTAGATTAATACAGAAAGTCAAGAAAAAAGAAAGGAGGTATGGGATTTGTAAAGTAGATAAAAATGTAATCTGCAATAACATAACTGGCTACCAGAGAAGAAGAAAATAAACAAACTAGAAACACACGGAACCGGGCGCCTGGGTGGCTCAGTTGGTTAAGCGACTGCCTTCGGCTCAGGTCATGGTCCTGGAGTCCCAGGATCAAGTCCCGCATCGGGCTCCCTGCTCGGCAGGGGGTCTGCTTCTCCCTCTGACCCTCGGCCCTCTCATGCTCTCTGTCTCTCATCCTCCCTCTTGCAAATAAATAAAATCTTAAAAAAAACAAAAAATACCCATCTTAAAAAAAAAAAAAGAAACACACGGAACCAAGGGAGAGACGAAGAAGACTCCTGAGAGTGCGACAGCATGGCTTCACACGAGAGCGTCATACAAGGTCAAGAACGTTTCTTTTTCCAGCCAAAGTCAACATCCTCGAGAAAGGGATCCCACTGACTGGTGTCCAGAAGTAAACTCTAAAAGATGATCAAGGTTTTCATGGAGAAAATCACTAAACTCTGAAGAAAATAAAAAGGTCTGAATAAACGGAAAAATACACTGTATTGTTTGGTGGGAAGACTCGATGTTATGAAGATCCGTTTCTCCCCATTTTTTCTGTAAGTCAGTGCAATTCCAGGCAAAATTCCAGTGGCGTTTGCCATAGGACTTGGCAAGCTGGTTTTAAAATTCATGCAAAAGAGCAAAGTAATGGCATATGACAAGGCAGGATAATTCTGATAAAGAAGAATCGGGGGGATGTGTATACTCCCAGGAACAAAATAAAAGAACCCAAAATAAAATAGAAAGTGTCAGTAACTCCTATTTTTGCGTAAACAATCAGCCCAAAGCTTAGTGACCTGAAACAACAGTGGTGTATCGGGCTCGTGAGTCTGCACTTGTAAGGGCCCAGGGGTTATCTGCTGTCCCAGCAGTAGCTCAGGGGACACAAGTGGGGCCTGGAGGATCCACCTTCCAGGCGGCGCACTCACACGGCGGGGCTTCGCTGGAGGCTGTGGACCCCGGGGCTTCCTCACGACCTGGCACTGGCTTCCAAGTGTGAGCGTCCCAAGAGAACGGGTGGAAGCTGGGTCCTGTGACCTCGCCTTGGAAGTCACATCCAGCGACGCCTGCGAGGCTGCCAGCCTGCTCGCATCCACGGGGAGGACCACCAGAGTCCCGTGAGCCGGCAGGTGGGCGTGCCGTGGCCTTGGGAAAATGCATTCTGTCCTGCAAATCGATAAAACCAGCAGTAGGAACAGAACCCAGACAGCCAACAAAAAAGGAGACCAGGAAACAGAAGCAACATACGGAACCAAAGGAAACTTCCTCCACGTCTGCAGTTACCAACCTCAGAGAAGCCCGGAGTGCTGCGTCCACCAGAGGAGTGGGACGCCGGAGGGGATTTTCCAGGGGCGGGGAGAGGGAGCGCTCAGGAGCTGACGATGAAGTCTTCCAGACAGTAGAACAAAAACACGCATGGATGCCTAGGGACAAGACAAGAGCCCCCGCAGCGGAGTCGGGGACCTCAGCTTCCAGACGGAGGGCGCGATCGGGTGGTGAAGGGGGAGGCAAGACCGTGGGGAGGGAGCGCCTGACGGGAGCCGCGAGGAAGACACACGATGCCCGCGGTGCCCACAGTGAGTCGGCCCCAGGAAGCGCCGGGGCCCCTGTGGCGGCCGACTTCAGTCGTAACCCCCAGAGGCACTGCTAATACCAGAATACCCATGACAGCATAAATGCGCATCCACGGGCAGCAGCGGAAAGAAACGGGGTAAATGGCTGCCCTCCCGCTCTGTGACCCCAGGCAGGCGACTCCACGTCCCTGGGCCTCTGAGGCCCGTCTGTAAAACGGGCTCATAGTCATACCCATCTCCTAGGACGGCGGCGGCAAGAACGGTGCCCTGCAGAGGATCTTCTCTGTTTACTTTTATATCAAATAAGTTACATAATATAGATTTTATCTGTTATTCTGTAGATAACTGATAAATTTGTAATAGTTAATGTGGTATCTTGAAACTGTTGACCACAGCAAGTTGCAAAAGGTTACATGTAACCTATTTCTATAAATTTTACAGATAACACTGCATACTTTCTAAAATTACAGATTCACATAAAAGCATAGCGGGACACACCCCAAACTCCTAAATTGTCCACCCCTGGGGCGGTGGGCACGGGGACCAGCGGCAGGGCTGTGTCAGTCCCTGTGGCCGCGTAACAGAACGCCCCAAAGCTTGGTGGCCTGAGACTGCCGTTTCACTACCGTCCCGGGTCCCGTGGGTTGGAAGCTGCCGTGGGCCCAGTGGGGCCGGTGTGTGTGTGTTCCACGCACGGTGGCCTCAGCTGGGACGGTTCAGAGGCTGGTGTGCCAGAAGCATCTGAAGACGTTTCTCCTCTCATGGCTGGCACTGGCTGTGGGCTGGGGTCTCAGCCGCACCCTCCACGTGGCCTCCTCACGGTGGCTCCGCCTGGGCTCATTTCGGCCCCCTCAAAACGCGGAGCAAGCTGGAAGCAAATGGCACTTGCATGAGCTTGCTTTGGAAGTCACCTGGCATCATTGTCCCCGCAGTCTGACCCCCCCAGCGCCCCATGGGAGGAGGGCCAAGGTCTCGGTGTTCCAAGAGCAGGTGGGCCGAGAGAGAGAGACTCCTGCCATCTTTGGGAAAAACAATCTGCTATGTAGCCTCAGCTTTGTTGTAAGATTCCAGATTCTTAAAGAAAAGCCCTGGGTCGCTGGTGTGATTCCTTTGAAACCTAAGAAAAGGGTTGGCGGCTAATGAGCCGTGAGAGTATCTGTGATGGTTATTGTTTTATTTAGAGTTTTCTGCATTTTTTTTTTACATCTTCAAAACAAAAGCAAGAACAACTGAAGCTCAGAGAGAAGTGACTCAATCAGGGTCACACAAGGTCACAGAGCCGGGCGTGGGCCTGAAGCCAGGTCTCCTGAGGCCCCCGCTGCGCTGACGCGGCCCCGTGTGGAGAGGGCACAGCGAGCTCTTCCGTGGGTTTCCCCGTTGTACTGAGAGAGAACCGACGTCCGTCACTGTGTCCGCGCCAGGGGCAGCATGGCGGTGGTCTGACTCACGTCCCCCTCCCTTCACTTGCAGGGCGACTCTGGCGGACCCCTGGCCTGCGAGGAGGCCCCCGGGGTGTTTTACCTGGCGGGGATCGTGAGCTGGGGGGTCGGCTGTGCTCAGGCCAGGAGGCCCGGCGTGTACACTCGCGTCACCAGGCTGAAGGGCTGGATCCTGGACACCATGTCCTCAGGCCCCCTGCCCAGCCCTCCCCCGCCCACCCCGGGACCCCCGCCTGCCACCAGGCCTTCCTCCAGGACGGCGGCTGGCCCCACGGTCCCGGGGGTCCTGGCCAGCAGAGCCACCCTCCCGGCCACCAGCAGGGCGACCAGCCAACCTGCCAGCAGGACCGCCACCACCGTGAGCACAGCTGCAGGGGGACAGACGCCACCTCCAAGCTCCCCTGGCACCACTGTGGGCTTCCAGCCACCAGGTAGCAGGAGGGATGGAGGGACGTGTGGGTGGCGGGGGTCCTGCGTCCGCCGTGACAACAGCAGACATTTATTCTCTCCCGGTGCTGGGGGTCGGAAGTCTGCACACACGCTGTCCTCTCCCCGTGTCCTCGGGCTCGTCCCTCTGTGTATGTGTGTCCTCATGTTCTAACTTCATCACCTCTTCAAAGACCTGTGTCCAAGTGTCCCATCCTGAGCTCCTGGAGAGGACACGAGTCAGCCCATGATAGGTCCTGAAAGCCGGGGACACAGGCTCTGGTCAGGCAGCCCTGACGGGAGGGTCCCCACTGCTCTGTCCATGCAACCAGTGTTCACCCTCCTGTGTGCGGGCCCGTGCTAAGCCTGGGGTGCAGTGGGCAACCAGACGGGGAACCAGACGCTCAGTAAGATGGCAAGCAGGAGTGAGGAGACCAAGCCCACCCCACAGGCTCCCGCGCGGGGCCCCGGGGGACGCCCTGGAACAGGCTGCAGGACGCTGACGGGCACGGCACCTGGGAGGTCTCTGAGCGCTTCTAAAGCGCTTGGTTACGTTTTATTAAGTATTAATCAAAAGTGTATGAAACATGTATTTGCAGGTCCGAAATAAAGCCCCATCAAATACAGCTGGTTTCGTATAGGTCAGGCCGGGACCGGTCAGCGGGCGCTGGCTGCAGGGGAACTGAGGAGAGAACCAGGCCTGGCTTCTGCGGGACGTGGGCTGTGTGGGTGGACCCGGTCTTAGCGACCAGCCCACCCCTCCCACCGGCCTTGGTTTTGAGGGGTGGGATGGTCACCCGAGCAGAACTCAGAGGGAAGGAAGTATTTTTGCCACAGACACAGGGCTCTCTAGAGAAAGGCGAGGCGGGGTGGGCTGGGGGCCAGGGGCTGGGGGGGCAGGGGGAAGGCACCAGCAGAAGCCCCTTGGCTCTGCCTCCCTGTGCACACAGCACCCCCCCCCCCCCCCGCAAGCAGACATGAGCTCTGTGCTCTCACATCCAGATGCTGAGGAACAGTGTCTGGTCTGGCTTCCTTCAGGTGGGGAGGCAGGTCAGCAGGGACCAAGCAAGCTTCTGGGCGCTTCCCCCAAAGGAGGCAGGCGCTCAGCACAAGGGGCTGCTGGTCTGTGTAGCTGCACCCACTTTCCTTCTTACTGATGAGTTTCCCAGAATTCCGATGTTCCGAGTCCCCATCCCCAGCATCCTCACCGACTCCCCTCCAGAGACTCTGACCCAGGGACCTTTCCCCGCTTTCCTCCTCCATCAGTGTCCCTCCCCTGGTCCCTGTTGTCCTTGTGTTCAGGGTATGTGTGTGGTCTAACCCTGTGACACAGAAGTCGGGGGAAAGTGCTTGTAATCCTCTGGCCTATCCCAACCTTTAGGATGTGTCCCCGGGGCTATTCTTTTCCTCTTCCCTTGCACACGTGTGTACGCAGTCCTGGCCCCACGATCCTGAGTTGCCCGGGCACAGACCTGTCCCCACAAAGTCAGGCTTATGGGCTCTTGCCTCGAGGCTGCCTGCGCGCCATCAGAACCAAACAGAGGAAGAGGCGGGTCGCTGTGGGTTCTGGGCGCATGGTGGGGTGTAGGGGACCTTGGAAGGAAGTGTCTCGATTGGCTAAGAGCAAAGCCGACCACGGGCCGAGGGTCTGGGCACAGGTCTTGACTCTGAGGGGGACCCGGGTCCTGTTTCCTGGGGAACCACAAAGTGGAGACAGGCGCAGAGCGTCCGGTCCAGAGCCCTGGAAAACTAATCCCCGGGAGACCGCCGTCCCCGGCCAAAGGGGCAGCTCCCCTTCGCAGTAGCTGCTGCGGGTCTGGCTGTAGTGAGTTTCCAGCAGCGATGCGCGGAGAGGGGGAGCGTGTCTCCTTAAGTCTGCAGCTGGCTTCTCTGCGTCTGGCCTCCCACCCTGGTGACTTCCTAGTCTGACAGCTACAGCCTGCAGGTTCTTAGCTTGGGGCGCAGAAGAGGTGAGGAAGCCCCCTGACATGGCACGCTTTGCCGCGCTGTTCCGTGTGGGACATTTCCAGAGAGGAGCAGTTTCCATCCGATTCCCTAGGCCTCCTGGTCCGGGTCCTCGGGACTGAGAGGGAACGGGGAGGGTGGCCTCTCGTCTCCCCCTTCTTCCCTTCCAGCTGAGGCTGGGACAGGAGGCTGGAGGGCAGGGAAGGCGCCCAGGGGTGGGAAAGCAGGCTGGGGAAGGGGGGCTGTTCTGGAGGAGGAAGGTTCCCTGTGGGAATGACCAGGCGAGTCCCCGTGCGCCCCCATAGGTGGGGACGGGTTCCTGCGGCACCTGTTGAAACCACGGTTTGTCCTTCCTGCAGTTGTGTTCTGAGAGCACATCTTGTTGGGAGGGCGGGGGGGGGGGAATGTCACAGCTGGAGGAAGCATCCTGGGAAGGAGAACCGGGGAGGGCGTCCAGGAAGACCAGGCAGCGCTGGAGCTGCAGGGACAGGGCAGGGGCCTACTGGGCAGCAGCCTAGGGTGTGCAAAGGCCCTAGGGCAGCAGGGAACTCGGCTCCTAGCACCCTGAGAGATGCCTGTGGCTGGACAGGGAGGTGAGAGGAGGTGCTGGCCTGACCTTCAGCCAGGAAGGGGTTCCAAATGTTATCTAGAAGCGCCCAGAGAGGGCTCATTTGCAGAACCAAGCGCCAGGTCCAGTGTCTCTTCCAGGACTTTACCGAGCCAGGTCCCCCAACCCACTGCCGCTCCTCCTACCCTAGGTGCGCAGGCGGGGCTGCGAGGCGGGGTCTGTCCGCTGAGCCGCTGAGCAGCCCCCCACTCCCCCGCAGGCTGCGGCCTGGCACCCGTGGCAGCGATGACCAGGATCGTGGGCGGCAGCGCCGCGGGCCGCGGGGAGTGGCCGTGGCAGGTGAGCCTCTGGCTGCGGCGCCGGGAGCACCGCTGCGGGGCCGTCCTGGTGGCCGAGAGGTGGCTGCTGTCGGCGGCGCACTGCTTCGATGTGTGAGTCCGGCCGCCCCAACGCGCCGGCCCGTGGGGTTCACTGGGCCGACTTCGCGGGCGAAAACTCGGGGTCGCCCCTCCGTGCCTTGGCCAGGAAGGACCCCTCCCCAGCCACCGGCACCCCCTGCCCCAGGCCGTCGCCTCCCCTGCTCACCCACCACTGCGAGCTGACCGCCACCAAACCCTGGCCACAGCCGCTCCCAACACCGGGCCCGGCCCGCGGCGGGGTCTCCGGGGAGCTTTGGGGCCCTTCCTTCCCTGGCTCAGCCCACTGGGTCTTGGCACCAGGCCCAACGTGGCAGTCCCCTTCCTGGCAGGGCGCTCCGTAGGGTGGACCAGGCTAGGGGTCAGGGCCAGAGGGGGCGGGCAGGTAGGGCCACCAGACACAGCGCGTGGGGTCGCGGCAGTGCGTGGGAGCGGGCGGCACCCCGCCCCCTCCCCGCCGTCCTAGGAGGAAGGGACGGCTCCGGAGGAGCAACCGGGCGGGCGGGGGCGGGGGCGCTCGGGCCGACACCTGTCCCCGCGCGGCCCGCAGCTACGGGGACCCCAAGCAGTGGGCGGCCCTCCTGGGCACGCCGTTCCTGAGCGTCGCCGGGGGGCAGCTGCAGCGCGTGGCGCGCATCTACAAGCACCCCTTCTACAACCTCTACACGCTCGACTACGACGTGGCGCTGCTCGAGCTGGCGGGCCCCGTGCGCCGCAGCCGCCTGGTGCGGCCCATCTGCCTGCCCGAGCCCACGCCGCGGCCCCCCGACGGCGCGCGCTGCGTCATCACCGGCTGGGGCTCGGTGCGCGAGGGAGGTAGGCGCGGCCGCCCCCCCCGCCGGCCCCCGCCCGCGCCCCCGGCGGCGTTGAGCGCGCCCCCGGCCCATCCGCCTCCGTCTCGCCCGTAGGCTCGATGGCGCGGCAGCTGCAGAAGGCGGCCGTGCGCCTCCTCAGCGAGCAGACGTGCCGCCGCTTCTACCCAGTGCAGATCAGCAGCCGCATGCTGTGCGCCGGCTTCCCGCAGGGCGGCGTGGACAGCTGCTCGGTGAGCGCACTCTGCGGCGGGACCGGGCGCTCCGCCGGCCAGAGTCGCACCCGCGGGGGCGGGGGTCGCGGGGCCAAGTTCTCATCGTTGCGAGGCCTACCGGGCAGGTGCCACGCTCCGACGCCCACTTCTCCAGCCCGCCAAGTAGGGCACCGATCCCGGCCTCGAATTCTCACTCCACCACGGTTTATTGGGCATGCTGCCCCTGGGCCCTGCAGAGGAGGGATGGAGGCTGGGCAGCGAGGCAGCGCGAGGTCCCCTTCTGGCCCGAGACCAATGCCCAGTGTTCGTGAATGTCTGCCGGCCAAAGCAGCGGGTGGTCCTGACACATCCCATCTCCCAGGAACTAGGAGGCTCAGGGGAAAGCGGCCCAGGCTCAAGGGCATCTGTGGGGGGGAGGGGGGGTACTGGCCTGCTCTGAGGCCTTTCCTTTCCTCCCCTCAGGGTGACGCTGGGGGACCCCTGGCCTGCAGGGAGCCCTCTGGCCGGTGGGTGCTAACTGGTGTCACCAGCTGGGGTTACGGCTGCGGACGGCCCCACTTCCCGGGTGTCTATACTCGGGTGGCTGCCGTGAGAGGCTGGATCGGGCAGAACATCCAGGAGTGACCGGCCCGTGGCTGCCCACGCCTGGGACAAGAGAGGTGAACGCAGCAGGAAGCGGCTGGCCCCTCTGCCCGAGGAGGGGAGTCTGGGGCGCGGGCGGGAGGTGAGGGGCTGCGGGTAACCGGGTGCAATCTTACTGCGTATTTTGTTGCAATAAACAGCCCCTCGTCCCTAGCCAGCCGGCTCAGCACCTCCGTGTCACAGCAGGACCACTTGCCCGCCCCTCAGCCCGGCCTGGGGGTGGGAGGGTGCGGGGGAGAGGAAGCGAGGCCTCCTGGGGGCGAGGACCACCCTCCAAGGCTTCGGCGCAGCAGCTGGGGAGGGGGCTGGCCAGCCTCCTCTTCCCAAGTCCCCTTCGTGCAAGGAACCTGTTCCCGGTCATCGCGGACGCCCAGGCGCGCAGAGGGGAAGCGGGTCGGGGGGAAGAGGCTCAGTCCGGGCGGGGCACTCAGGACTCGCGCTACCACCTCCCACAGAGACCCCCTGAAGGGAAGAGCGACGGGTTCTTTTCCGCCCCTCCCTCATTTATTTGCCCGCCCACGTCAGGCGCCCACAGCTCAGGTGGGGCCCGAGCTGCGGTCGGGTCAGGTCCAGCTGCGGAGTCTCCGCCCGAGGCTCGAGGTGAGCCTGTGCACGCCAGGGGCCGTGCCGCCGGGCTGCCGGCACTTGGCCAAGTCCCAGGGCCCCCCCCGGATCCACGCTGCGCTCGCGGGCAGGCGGGAGGGGAGCAGCGTCCCAAGGGTCGCCGGTCTCCTCAGCAGCACGGGCAGGCAGGACGCACGAGCGGACCCCCGCTTCGCAAAGGGCGTTTATGGAACTGGACTGGAGAGTGGGGGCCGGGCGCGACGGGGTCACATGTTGGCTCGTTCCCGCTGCAGCCGCGAGTTGTAGGCGCGGGACACGGTGTTCCAAGCGTCCATGTAGCGGTCCATGCACATGGCGATGCACTTCTGCAGGCGGGGAGGGCGCGCGGCTCAGCTCCGGCCCCGGCCGGCGCCCCCACCCCGGGGCAGCCGGCCACGCACGCGCAGGGGCCCCACCGCAACGCCCGCCGGGCCGCGCACGCGCAGGTGCCTCCCCGCGGCCCCGCCGGTCTCACCTGTTCCGAGTTGTCCAGGGAGCCCCCCGGCTTCCCGATGCACTTCCGGAAGCACTTGTCCGTCATCCTCTGTGGGGACACGCGAGCTCAGCCGCGACACCCGCCCCCAGCGGACCCCACCGCCCTCAGCGCCCGCCCCGGCCCGACCCCAGACCTGCAGCAGCTCCTGCGCGTTAGCCACGGCGATCTGCACCTTCACCTGCTCCATGATGAGCCCCGGATCCAGCTTGCCGCCTCCGGAGCTCCCGAAATCCGAGCCGAAGCCACCCTCCATGGCTCCGCAAAGCCAACCGAACCGAGACCGCGTGCGCCACCCGTACCCACGCCGGAAGTCGGCCGCCCAGGGCACCACGGGAAATGAAGTCCGAGAGTGCTGGGAGCGGAGCCGGGTCGGACTACAACTACCACAAGGCCGTGCGCCCCCCCCCCCCCCCCCTTCGCGCAAGCGCGGTCTACAACCGGCTTCCGCGCCGGCCGCGGGAGTCTCCGACATGGTGCCGGCGGGTGGGAGGTACGGGGGCTGCTGAGAGGACGTTCCCGGCTCGCCGTGCGGGCCGCGCATGCGCACGAGGGCCCCCCCGCCCGCGGCAGGCGCGTCACGTGACCGAAGGCGCAGGCAAGGCACGGGAGGCCCCGGCAAACCAGCGGGGGTCTCCGACGCCCCCCTCTTGCCGGGCCGGGGAAGCTGTGTCAGAGCGGACTCGGGGGCAGCACTTAAAACCAAAATGTTTATTGTAGTGTTGTACAAAAAGTTTCCAGTCATAAAATGCATATTACAAATCACTGGAGAAAGAAAAAGACCACACGTTTGGCATGCAAGTTCGTGGACGCCGCCCCGGCTCCCCCGCCCGGCGCTCGCTCGGGGCGGCCCCCCGGCAGGTCGTGCTGGTGTTCCGGCGGGGGCGCGCCCTAGGGCCGCGGGGTCAGACCGCACCCGGGGGTCGCCGAGCTGCCGCTGGCCGGGTAGAGGGAACCGTCTCGCGTCCTTTAAAGCGGCTTAAAGCTAAGAATGACAACTACGAACTGTTTCCCAGGCCGACGCTGACGTTGTAACATTGGATTCCACTCTGGATCTCCCAGCACTTCCTGCCAATGCCCGTCCCCCACCTGCGGGCACCCCTCCCCCGGGCCAGGGCCGCCACGGGGCAGGCGGAAGGGGGGAACCGGCTTGAAGACCACAGAAACCACCTGCCGGACACGAGGGGGCCCACTCCCTGCCCATGAGACCCCCCAAGACACCTCGCAGGATGTGGCCGAGGCCAGGGCACACTCGGGAGGACCCCAGCCCCACCCCCCCAATGCCGCAAGCCTCTGCACTCCAGGCCCGCACTGTGCGCGTGGTCCCCGAGGTGTGGGCGCGGGGTGGGGGAATGCACAGCCGGGGGCCCTCATGGGAACGGTCATGTGTGGGGCGAGCGCCCCAGGCCCACCAGGAACGCTGGGAGGAGTGGTGAGACGTTTCCGTCCACGAGAAGAACCGAGCGCTCGGCCCGGGGACTCGGGTGGCCGTGGAAAGAACTAGACCTAAAGCAAGGGGCTGCGGGCAAATTCTCGATGCAGCAGAAGCGTCCGACCCTCTGGCCACAAGCAGTTTCCAAGGGAAGTGAGACGGGGGTGGGGGGATCGCCCGAGGTGGGAGGCAGGCGCGCTGCTCCCGGCCTAGGGCAAGCTGGGAAGGGCTGGCTGCTTTGTAAACGGGCTGCCTTCTGGGGGCAGCGTGCCTCCATGGCTCAGTATGACGTCTTGAAGACTCGAGCTGCACTTTCTGAAGGAATTTGCCGTCTGGGGCCTCAGAGGTCACCGAGATAGCCTCCCTCAACTCCAGCCCCTTGGGGGGCTGTCCCAGTGACGCTGGCATGAGGCCTCAAGTGGAATCCGGCAATCTGAGTACTGACCAATGTAAAAAAATAAATATCCATTAAAAAAATAACTTCTGTGTATCTATGTGGGAGGGGGTACAAATGGGAAGCGAACGTGGAGGTGGCCTGGCGGCCGTGGAGCCATCCTGTGGAATCAGCCAGCACCGGCATGTCTGAGAAACAGCATTTCAGCGAGGAGGTCGCCACAGAAGCTAAGCTAGCGGGGCACGCACAAGAACATACAGGGGACGGCGGGCGTTGGGACGCAGCCCCATGCACAAGGCACAGAGTGGGAAAACGCGGTGTGGGCGGTCCAGTGGCTCACCCTCAAGTTGCTCTCCTCACAGAGGGCAGGAAGTGGCTGCTCCCTGTGGACAGTGGCTCTGAAACCAGGGGCACTTGCTTCCCAGGTGACCCCATTTCCCTTTCCACTTGTCCCCTGGCCATTTACCTGGTGACAAGTCTCCAAACGGAGCTGTCCCTGTTCCCTGGGTTTCCATCTCTCTCTCCTGCCCCGTTGGTCCTGCAAGCTTAGGAACTGGACTACAGAAAGCTCCAGAAACTCGAGGGCCAGACAGCCAGGAAGGGAAAAGGAGGCCCACTGCGGAGTGCCTCGATATGTGCGTAGAAACCTGGCCTGCGGCCGCACACCACCACCACCACAAGCATACCAGAGCCCCGGAGCCCAGGCCGGGCAGCCAAAACCTGCACCCCAGCCCCTCAGCACCTGCGGCCGGGCCACCAGAATTCCACAGGGAATGCGCCTACCCCCCCGCCCCACGTCAGAACCTGGATTCTGGATTTGGTTTTTAAGGAGCTTCATAAAACGACTGAACTCCTAGGCAGTCCTGCTCTCCATCCGCTCGAGGCTCACAGGGCGGCTCCCGGAGACAAGAGCCCCAGCCCCGGCAGCCGCCCCTGAGCCTGGCCCGGCCTTCCAGCCTCCATGCCCAACCCCCGTCAGCCATTAGGTTCTTCAGCCTCGAATTCAACCAAATGGTGAAATGGGGCACCAAAAAGAAGTCTGGCCAGTGGTGATGAAGGAAGGGCCCGAGGAAGCCCACCGATAGGAAAGATCACAGAGACCCGCCCCCATGTTCTGGCAGTATGCTTAAAAATTCTCTAGAAATGTATCAAGGACTAAAGACAGCCAATGATATAAAAATAGTTTTCGGTGGCTCTGGGTAAAGACAGGTCATCCATGAGGCGTGTTCCGTTCACATCACGCGGCAGCCTCTTGAGGTGGTCCTTGGGTCCCCCTGGAAAGAAAGGCCGGCAACCTCAGAGGCCTGCACATGCCCACCTGGCCAGGCAGGTCCCCCAACTCCTGCCGGGGAGAGCCTGTGCCCCCTCCCCACCCAGCAAGTCGACGGGGCCGGCAGCTTGAGCCTCAGCTGTCCCTGATCCAGAACCTTCGATGTCTCCCTTGCTTCTGTTCCCAGCTACACAGGCCGTCAGGACTTAAAGGTCAGACACGAGTCTTACCACGCAGAGGGGCTGCAGCTCAGCCCCAGAGCCTCAGGGACCCTTCGCCTGAACACCATTACTGAAGCCCCGGTATCTCTGGCGGGAAGGAGCAGTGGCCTCAGAGCCCGTTCACTGAGGACCCTTGAGGCTACACCGGTGCCACCCGGAGGTGCTTGGGGTTCAACACCCCACTCCTAGGGACCCCCGGGCCAGAACCCTGAGGTCCACACAAGGGGCAAGAGCCAGGAGGCAAGGGTACTCCCCCCACAGGCCGCCTCTGGCGGGGGTTGGGGGGGCGGCCCTCCAGTGGGGGCAAGGCCTGGGCGGTGCCAAGAACCAGCCACCGCCAGCTTTACCCAGACGCTGCAGCAGGAGCAGCACCGCCCCGGGACCTGCCGGTGGGTGTACACATGCACATCCACGCGTGGGTGTGCGTGTCCGAGTGTGCGTCCCCATGTGCCACCTGGGGGCCTCTACCTGTTGATGGAAAAGATCCTCCTCGCCAAACTCCGCTGCCTCCTCTTCTCCCTCCTCCCCGTTCTCCGTCTCCCGCACCACCGAGGACTGCTTCACGGTTCTCATGGCCACTTCCTGTGCAGGAGAAAGGCCACACTTGACCCCTCAGGTAGCGGGGCGCAGCCCGTCACGGTGGTGGTCAGGCCAGGGTGCTCCAGCCGAGACTTGGCACACCGAGAGCCACATTCCGAACCCAGGGTTGTGCTCCCTGGGCCTGTGGGGTGGTAAGGGTGAGATGGGGACCCCAGGAGGGACTCCGGGGCCAGGATGGAGGTGGCCCCCAGCAGGCCTCGGGCACTTACCTCCCCGTCGGCGTTGACCAGGACGGTCCGGAAGCTCTCGCCCACGCCCCAGCTGTTCTGGTTCTTCCACACGAGTGTCGAGGGGGGGCTGTGGGCCACTCCCGCACCAGCAGCCCACACCTGGGGACAGAGGAGGGCCTCCCCATCAATGCTGGCTCCAGGCCCAGTACCACGTGCCACCAGCCAGTGCCCGGCCCCTGCCCCCTGGGTCCCGTGGATGGAGGACAGTTGCCAGAGTAAAGAAGACACTGAGGTCTGGTGGCCAAGGGCTCACGTCACCAAACGCAGGCTGAGCGGAGACCAGAAGCCCATCAGACCCCGGGGTCGGCGCCTGTGACTTCGATGCTGACGGGTCACCACGGGGCTCCAGAGGGCTCCAGGGAGGGTCCAAGGGCACACAGGTGACCCGCGACAAGACTCAGCTCTTCTCAGAGCCAAGTCACTCCACCACTGCCCCCCCGCCCCCTCAAGCCATTGCCTGCTTCTCAAAAACGCCCCACACCCCAGCCACCACTCACATCGGTCGCCTGCGGCCACTCTCCCACCGCCCGGCCTTCCACGGCCACCTACCGTGACGGTCTGGCCGGCGCGCAGCACGTACTTGGGCGTGAACTTGTAGGCGATCTCCTCCCCTTCCATGACCTGCCTCTTGATTCTCCAGTTCCCCAGGGACTGGTCCTGGCACAGGGGACACGGCGCCTGACGCACAGCTCAGGAAGGCCGCCCCCTGCCCCGCGCCCTGCGGTGCAGGCCCTCACCTTGTCCGAGCTGTTCTTCAGCTGCACAAACCTGCCCTCCAGGTCGATGTCCTCGATGCCGACGCCGCCCGAGGCCGAGGCCCGCTGCGCCAGGTGGAAGCTGGTGCTGCCGCTGCTGCTGCTGCTGCCGGAGCCGATGCCGCTCGAGCCCGGGCCCGGCGACTCCTCCGCCTCCGGCCGCTTGCGCTTGCTGCGGCCCGGGCGCCCAGCCGTGGACACGCCGCCGCTGCTGCTGCTCGACGTGGCCCGCGAGACGGTGACGCGCGACGCCGGACTGGGGGTCAGCTTCAGCCTGCGGGAGGGACCGAGGGCCGACCAGGCTCCCGAGGGGCCCAAGCCGCTGGCTCGCCACCCCCTGCAGCCCCGCCTCCACCTCCCCCTCGCCCGGCCCCCCCCCCCCGGCCCCGCCCCCTGCGGCCCCGCCTCTCTCCCCTCCTCCTCACCCAGCCCCACTCCCGCAGCCCCGCCCCCTGCGGCCCCCCCCCCCCCCCCCCCCCCCCCCCCCCCCCCCCCCCCCCC
>NC_058403.1:212843977-212972487 GCF_002201575.2 Neomonachus schauinslandi | reverse complement strand
CCCCCGCAGCCCCGCCCTCCCTCTCTCGAGACCACGCCCACCTCTCCTCCTCGCCCTCCAGGAGCTTGCGGTAGGCGCTGATCTCCATGTCCAGGGCCAGCTTGACATCGAGCAGCTCCTGGTACTCGGCCAGCTGCTGCTGCATCACGTCCCGCATCTCGGTCATCTCCTGCTCCTTGGCGTCCAGCATCTTGCGGAACTTGTCCCGCTCCCCAGCCATGGTCTCCTCCAGCTCGCGAATCCGGTCCTCTGCGGCACTGGCCTGGCGGGCGGCGGGGGGAGTCCGGGCGGCCAGGTCAGGGCGGCCTCTGCGGGTCCCGCAGAGAAGCCCACCGGGCTGCGTGTGCGGACGGGCACCAAAAGCGGGCAGGCGGCCCAGGGGGCGGGGGGAGGCGCGGGCAGAGACCAGGCCCTGGAGCACGAGGGCTCTGGTGGTCGGTGGGCCCAACAGCGCCCCTCCCCGGGCCAGGAGGGGAGGGGTGGGGCATCACCCACACCGCCATTCGTGGCCGTCTACACCCGGGGCGCCAGAAGGAGGGTCCCGCAGCGGTGGCAGGGCCGAGGCGCGGGCAGGCCCTCGGGAGTCACCTGCTTCTGGAGGCCGGAGAGCTGGTAGCTGAGGGACTCGACCCGCATGCGGGCTTCCTTCAGCTCCTCCCGGGCGGCGCTGGCGGCCTTATCGTTCTGGTCAGAGCTCAGCTTGGCGCTGTCCAGCTGGAGGGACACGGACAGGCGTGTGAGGGGCGGGCGGGCGGGCGGCGGGCCGGGAGCTCCCCCCCGCCCCCCCCCGCGCCCGCCGCCGCCAGCACCTTGGCCTGGTAGGTCTGCTCCAGCTCCAGCTTGTACAGCCGCACTTGCTCGTCGTGCTGGCCGCGCAGCTCCTCCAGCGCCTGCGCCATCCTGAAGTCGTACTCCTGCTGCCGGCTGCTGTCCACCTCCACCAGGCGGCGCTCGTGCCGCCGCCGCGTCTCCCGCACCTCCTGCGCCAGAGCGCGGCGGTCAGCGCGGCGGGCAGCGCCCCGCCCTGGGCCCCCGGCCTCGGGGTCACCAGTGTCCTCAACCCGAGCCCCAAGTCCACGTGAGCGCTCAAGACGACGAGCCGCCGGAGAGTCACAGCGGCGTGAGTCACAGAGCGGACACGGCCCCGATGGCCCCCAGCGGACAAGCAAGTGTCCCCCACGCACGGGAGCGTCCCTCGGCCGCGGACAGGAGTGAGGCGCCCGCACGCGCGGCCCCGGGGACGGACCCCGAGCCCACGACGCTCAGGGAGGGACCCGGACACGGAACGCCACGCGGGGTGTGAGTCCACGTGGGTGACACGTCCAGAGCAGGCTCATCCGCGGACGGGAAGGGGGCTCAGGGGGCGGGGGCGGCGGCGGGGGAGAAGGTGGGGAGTGACCATTGATGGGGGCGGGGACGCTCAGGGAGGGACCCGGACACGGAAGGCCACGCGGGGTGTGAGTCACGTGGGTGACACGCACAGAACAGGCTCATCTGCGGATGGGAAGGGGGCTCGGGGGGCGGGGGGCGGGGGAGAAGGTGGGGAGTGACCGTTGATGGGGGCGGGACGCTCAGGGAGGGAACCAGACACGGAAGGCCACGCGGGGTGTGAGTCCACGTGGGTGACACGTCCGGAGCAGGCTCATCCGCGGACAGGAAGGGGGCTCGCGGGGGCCGGACGGGGAGTAACCGCTGATGGGGACGGGGTTTCGTTTTGGGCCGACAGAATGTTCTGGAGTTAAACAGAGGTGAAGGTTGCACAACTCTGTAAATGTACTAAAACCAACCAACTTGTACACTTTAACAGTTTCATGGCACAGGAATATTTCAATAAAGCGGTGGTTAAAAGAATTCCTGACGAGGGGCACCTGGGTGGCTCATTGGGTTGTGCATCCAACTCTTGGTTTCAGTTCATGTCATGATGTCAGGGTAGTGGGATCGAGCCCCAAGTTGGGCTGTGCACTCAGTGGGGAGTCGGCTTGAGATTCTTTCCCCCTCTCTCTGCCTCTGCTCCTCTCCCTGCTCGCACACTCATGCTTTCTCTTTCTTGCTCTCAAATAAATGAATAAAATCTTAAAAAAAAAAGAATTCCTGCCGAGCCCACCTCAGGCACCTGGGGTCTGAGGCACAGAGACCCGGCCCTAAGGAGGCCGCCGGCTGCCACAGCAGCACTAAAGAAACCGGCGGGAGGTCTGGGCCCAGGTGCACAGCCGCCCCAGACACAAGGTGGGCTCAGGTGGGGGCAGAGGGTGCTGTTCACCAGCCCCAGGCTCCAAGGAAAGGCAAGTGCCCTTTCCTCCAAGAAACGCACTCCAGCACAGAGAGCAGTCGCTTACCACCCTGTGCCATCAGCTTGTAAGAACAAGAGCAATGTTTCTCAAGGAAGCCAGCCCTGTTTACAAAGAAGCCATGAAGCTCGGGGAGTCCAGGAGCAGCACACCCACCTTCATGGAGCCCCCCATGGCCGCTCGCCAGTCTCCCTGCGTGGCTCCCCGCCAGGAGCTCCTGGCCACCGGCCTCAGGGAGCCCCGCCAGGAGCGCTTCCAGGGTGTCCTTCGGGCTCCCCTCACAGGTCCCCGCATGGCTCTCTTCCTGGGATCCTTCCTCACAAGTTCAGGGCCCCATACAGACCCCCTCAAAGGCTTCAGGGCTCTGGAGGGTGCCTTCAGGGGTTCCCTCAGGGGCTCCTCCCCAGCTGCCCTGGCCCTGGTCCTGGCGGGGCCTGGCTGCAGCTGGAGACCACTCCTCAGTTGTACGGGCATGCTTCCTACCAGCAGCTCCCCCTGGGCACTGAGTGTATGAACCGGCTGGCCCCAGAGTTCCATTCTGGGCCATGACAGGACAATGAGCTCTGTGAGGATGAGCTGGGAGGGGCCCCACGCCACATCCATTCCCAGAAGACACAGAAACCCAGCTCTAACTGCCAGGAATGTCCTTCACTCCCAGGTGGGCCCGCCATACCCCCGAGCCCAGGCCCAGGGATTCAGAGCTTTGGGAGGGGGGGACCCAGGAAGCAACAGAAGCAGAGGGGCCCGCCCCTTCCCTTTCACAGAGAGGATCTGCCGTGGGTTCAATGGTGGCGCCACAAAAGATGTGTCCACGTCCTAATCCCCAGAAGTGGGAGTGTGACCTTATTTGGAAAAGGGGCTTTGCGGATGGGATTAATGAATCTCCAAATCAGATCCTTCTGGATCATCCGGGTGGGGCCTAAACCAATGACAAGTGTCTTCATAAGACATAGAAGAGCAGAGACGGGGGAGAGGCCACGTGAAGGCAGAAGCACAGATGGAGGGACACGGCCACGAGTTCGGGGGACACCTAGAGCCCCCCACTCCCCACCCCGGGGCTGGGAGAGGCAGCAGGACCCTCCCCTGGAGCCTCCGGAGGGAGCACGGCCCCGGCCTACCCCGATTGTGGCTCTGCCCTCCGGGAAGTGGGAGGCCACAAACTTTCCCGTGTGGGGGTGCGGTCGGCCCTGAGACTCGCCTCCTCAAAGACGTTCTTCCGGAAGTCGAGCTCCTCCTGCAGGCTCTGGCAGCGGTTCTCCAGATCTACGCGCATCAGCGTCTCCTTCTCCAGCTGCTTTTTGGCTACCGCGTGACCGTCCTCCGCCTGGGAGACACGACAGCAGGCTGAGGTGACACCGTCTGCCGCACCGTGTGGCCTCTCGGGGCCCAGGGATCCCCTTAAATACACACACTCCAACAGAGGGTGTCGAGGGCTTGGAAACCGGGCAGCCGCTGGCATCCCAGCCCCAGGCTTCACCGCCCCCCCCCCCAGGACATCCGCCTGCCACCCGCAGCCCTCTCGCCGGCCCCCAGCTTCCCCGCCAGACTGGGGAAACCCGCCCGAAACCTGCCTTAGCCAGCTGGGCCCGCAGCTCAGCCACGTCGCTCTCCAGGCCGCGCTTGTCGCTGAGGGCAGCGGCCAGCTCTGCCTCGCTCCGGTGGAACAGCGACTCCAGATCCTTCACGCGGCCCTGGGCCACCGTGAGCTCACCCTCCCTCTTCTTGGAGCTGCAAGTCAAGAGCAGGCGTTAGGCAGGAGCACGAGGGGCGAGCTGGGGGTGGGGGGGCTACAGGGGGCCCCTCAGGCAGCACCAGGAGGAAGCCCAGGGACCAGCTCACTCTGGCCTCTGAGCTGTGGGCATCTGCCCTGGGGTAACGGGGCTCAGGCTGTCGCCCAAAAAGCTGCCCCTTCTTCAAACCTGCTCTGAACATCAGGACTCCACCAGCTAACAAATACAAGCACTCAAAAAAGCCTCAAGGAAAGAGCTTTAATGTCATTTTTTGATGATTTTTCGACACAGGAGGGATCATTTAGGGGAGAACGATTTTTAAAAAGGTTAACGTATAATTTATTAAAGTTGCATATTAAAATCCTGGCCTTTGAAAAGTCGATCTTGTTTGTAAACTTCAGCTACTTTAAGCAGGTTCATCTGATATTCTAGGAGACAATTTTCCCCAATATTAAAGATGGCAAATAGATTCTTTAACGCCCAGCTATTACTAGCATGGGTCTGAGGCTCTTGAACATTTCTCAAAGGAATCCTCCATCTTCTTGGAATTGAATGCATACCACCTCTCCACCCGGGAGCTGACAGAGCTGTCCCCAGCAAGAGTGGGGACACCCAGGGTCTCCCCCCTGCTGCTCACAAGACGGCGCTGTGGGGGCCGAGCAGCATCCTGGTGCGCCCCCCCCCCACCACAGTGAGAACCACTGGGGACGCAGCAACAGCTTGCACGAGGCGGGTGGTGCAGAAACCAGTGACTTCGGCCGCCAAGCTGCCCGTGTTCTCCACAGCAGCCCTGGGAACACGGAGCTCCACTGGGGCATTTTACCGCCCTCCTCCACGAGGGTCTCAGGGTCCCTGCAGTCCTCGTCCCTGAGCTTACGCCGCACGGTCCTGCTCTCCCACCCATGATGGGGCTGGGGGCTGCACAACCTGAGCCCCTAGAGCAGGTTTTGCAGGGGTTTGGGGAAACGAATCATTCGTTTGACACCCATTACTGAGGGCCCACTTTGTGGAGAATGCCACCCTCGCGCCAGAGATACACCAGGGAACACCCTTGCTCTCCCGATGCAGAACTTTCTCGTGCGATGAGATGACAGTGAAGCGTGCCGCCTGTCAGATGCGAATCTGCATTAGGAGGGCAGAGGAAGCGGGACGGGAGGTGAGGGATGAGCACAAGCCGGTGGGAACCGCACTTTTAAGGCACACAAGCCCCACCGGGGGTCACCCTTGAAATAGACCTGGGTGAGGGGAGTGTAAGAATGAGCCAGATCCATTATTTCCGGGAGAAGAGCATTTGGGCAGAGGAAGCAGAAGTACAAAGGCCCTGGGGTGAGGTATGCCTGGCAAGTTTGAGATCAGTGACAAAACCAGGGTAACAGAAACAGAGGCATCAGGTGATGTGGAAAATTTTTCTTTTTTTTAAAAGTTCATTTAAGGGGTGCCTGGGTGGCTCAGTCGTTGGGCGTCTGCCTTTGGCTCAGGTCATGATCCTAGGGTCCTGGGATCGAGCCCCGCATCGGGCTCCCTACTCGGCGGGAAGCCTGCTTCTCCCTCTCCCACTCCCCCTGCTTGTGTTCCTGCTCTCGCTATCTCTCTCTCTGTCAAATAAATAAATAAAATCTTTAAAAAAAAAAAAAGGTCATTGAAATAATCTCTACACCCAATGTAGGGCTTGACCTCATGACCCCAAGATTAAGCATCACATGTTCTTCCAACTGAGTCAGCCAGGCGCCTCAATGTGGGAAATTTCTAAACAACTTTATCCAATATTTGGATTCTGCAGAACTACACAGAATGGCCCAGAAAGCAGGGGCACTGGTGGCTCCCACTGGCTTATGTCTCACTGGCCACGTCTCACGAGCTTCAAGGCGTGAACGCGGCTTCCTCATCTGTGTAACAGTAAGTCCCAGAGGATTAAGCGGGAGAATGTGGCCTATTTGTCGGGTCCTCCCTCACACAGCCACGGCACCCCTGGTGAGCCAGCCCCGGGCCCGGGAACATCCCGGCGGCCAGGACAGACTCCCGGCACAGAGGACATCTGATGACCCAGGCGGACGTTCGTGAAAGGCTCGCGGCCTCCAAAGCCCCCTCCCCGATTGTCTCCGGCGTCCGCCATGAGTTTATGGAGGTGCGCGGGGGCGCTCAGACCGGCCACGGTGGCTCTGTCTGGGGGAAGGCTGCAAGGCCGCTGTAGACTTTTACTTTTCTCTTCACACTATCTTGCATTTTCCACTTTCTCACCAGTGAGCATCTGTGACTGCTAAGCAGAAAAAACAAGACTCCTGGGCCCAGACAAGGAGCCACACACAGGATCCCTGGCATCCGGAGGCTTCTGGAATCTGCACTGATCCCAGGCAGAGCAGCCTGGGTCTCGGGCAGTGCTGACTCTGGAATTTCCTCAATCTTCCCAAAGAAGCACAAATCACTTTTTAATTAACAAACCTACTAAACTGGTGGGATACAGGCTACCTGGCCGTTTAAAACTACAGATGGCCGGGGCGCCTGGGTGGCTCAGTTGGTTAAGCAACTGCCTTAGGCTCAGGTCATGATCCTGGAGTCCCAGGATCGAGTCCCGCATCCGGCTCCCTGCTCAGCGGGGAGTCTGCTTCTCCCTCTGACCTTCCTCCCTCTCATGCTCTCTGTCTCCCATCCTCTCTCTCAGATAAATAAATAAAAATCTTAAAAAAAAAAAAAAAACTACAGATGGCCTTTGCCCCTTTTGGCCAAAGACCAGGCGCCTGGGCTGTGGGGCCACCTCTGCGCTCTGCTCTGTTCCAGCGGACCTCCTCCCTGGAGGCACCTCAGCGGCACAGCCCTGAGCGAGAGCAGCCGGGCTGAGAAGGCCACACACCGTGTGGTTCCAAGCCTAGGACATTCTGGGCTGAATTATGCCGGGGCCCAAAGGTGGTGGGAAAGGCCAGCTAGAGGGCCAGGACACAGAGCACCCTAACCCCCCAGGGGCCAGCCCGCATGACCCCGCACCAAGGGTGTCTGGGTGTGGCTCAGGGCCATGGGGACGCACCACACCTCAGCTGCACACCTACCTCTTGTTCGCCTCCTCCAGCTCAGCCTTCAGTTTCCCCAGCTCGATCTGCAGCCGCGCCCGCTCCCGCGCGGTCTCGTCTAGCACCCTGCGGGCATCGGCCAGCTCCGACTCATACAGCGTCTTGATGCCGCTCACCTGAGGGGGTGCAGCAAGGCCCAGGTCATGGAGAAATCCCTTTCCACCGACAGCAGGCGCTCCTGGGCTGGACACAGCTCCTACTGACGCCGGAGGCCTCCCCCGCCAGCTCAGCCCCCCTACCCCAGGGTGACCTCAGCCGGCCCGACCTGCCCAGGTCCCGTCCCCCACCCCGGTCACCCACCAGCTGGGCACACAGCTCATGCTTTCCGTGGCCTTGTTACCCCCAACCTTCCCCCATCCCCCCACGTCTATGTGCAGAGGGCCAAGCACAGGCATTTACAAACACCTGGAACCAAACCAGGACGGTAAGAGAGCCCCTCCACCCCCCTAGGACGGCCAGAGTCAAAAAGACAAAGGATAACAGATACAGCAACACAGAGAAATCGGGACCTCCACACACAGCGGTGGGAGTGGAAAACGGGCCAGCTGCCGGGGTCGGGCAGCTGACCCTGTAACCCTGTGACTCCACTGCTGGGACCTACCGGCGCGGTGGAAGTAACACGTGCACACACATGAACCTGTGTGCGTGTTCATGGCACAGTTCACAGCAGCCGGAAGGTATAAGCGACCCAAACGTCCATCAATGGACCAGCAGATACACACAGTGTATCCACACACCCACGGGCACGTCCCGCGGCCGCAAGCAGGAGCAAGGCGCACTCACGCGTTGCCCCGGGGATGGACCCCGAGCCCACGACACTCAGGGAGGAACCAGACACGGAAGGCCACATGGGGTGTGAGTCCACGTGGGTGACACGTCCAGAACAGGCTCATCCACGGATGGGAAGGGGGCTCGTGGGGGCCGGGGAGGGATGGGGGGTGACGGCTGATGGGGACAGGGCTTCTTTTGGGAAGATGGGAATGTTCTGGAATTGGACAGAGGCGATGGTTGCACACATCTAAACACGCTAAGACCACTGAGCTGTAGAGCGTTGTTGGAAGAGCCATAGGGGCTGAAAATTCCAGCTCAATGAAGCTGCAGACAGAGAAGGTGGATGGAGGACGACAAGCAGAACCACTCCCAGGGCGGCCGGCTTTGAAAGCTGCACCACCTCCCACGAAACTACAAGATACCAGCAGATGTCTGGGCCGGGGGGGTGCAGGAGCAGCCAGGACCCCTCCCTTCCACGGGAAAGGCCCCAGAGCAGAGGGGGCTGCAGGGAGCTGCCGAGGATCTGCGACGTGGTCAGGTAACCACCATCTCCTGCCCAGGGACAGAGGAGCTTCTGGGAGGTGGGACTTTCCAGAAGAGTCGGGGTTTTAACAGACAGTCTGAGACACCCCCCCGAGAAATAAGGTTGAGTAAGTAAAAATACATCATATTGCTTGTCTCCACGACCGAGATTTTTGGCAACCCCTTGGATTCACCCGTCCTGACCCTGCTCTGGGCTCCCAGGCCACGGTCTCGGTCTCCTCAAGTGTCTTGGTTAAAGTACCGAGTTCTGGGGCACCCGGCTGTCTGGGGCGCGTAACTCTTGATCTCAGGGTGGAAGTTCGAGCACCACGGTTGTAGAGATTACTAAATAAAAGTACTAAGTCCATGCAGTGTTTCACGTCCGTGTGTGCACACACACACATGCGGGCCCATGTCCATCTGTCTTAATAAGGCACTTATCTACAGCCAGGTCTGCAAACACAGGCCCACAAGCCAAATTCCATCCCACCGCCTGTGTTTGTCCAGCCTGCAAGCCCAGGATAGTTTTTACACCTTTAAATGGCGAAGGGGGGGGTGGGCAGGAGAAAAAGAAATTCTGCGACACAGGCAAATTACAGGAATTTAGGTTTCCATGTGTATAAATAAAGTTTTATTGGCACGCGGCCTGGCCTATTCCTTTACATAGTGTCTGTGACAGCTTTCCACTGTGACGGCTGAGTTGAGTAGCTGTGATGGAGACTTCCAGCCCACAGAGCTGAAAATGCTGACTCTGGCCCTGTTCAGAAAACATCTGCCAGTCCCACTCTACGGCCCCGGGACAATGTAGAAAATGCTCGTAGAGGACAAGCACACAGCCTCTTTCAGACCACTAACAGGTGCTCTGCTGGCAGGACTTGCTTCCCTGCACCTGTGACAGTCCCTGCACAAGCCTGGGCCACAGCAGTGGGAGACCAATGGCTTGGGCCTTTTGTTTAGTCTTTAATGGCATTCTGCAACTGCCAAGAATGAACAAATGTTTTAGCATGTGTTGGCCAAGGACGGGGAGCGTGGAGGGGTGTCCAGATAATCCGAGGTGGCCTTTTCCTGTTCCCGAGTCTCTGGAGGATGAAATCTTCCCGGCTAAGAACCACAGTTCTGCAGGTAATCCCCAGACACAGGCAGCCCCAAGTGCTACTTCCTCCCACCCAGCTCACGCACCCTGCCCCTGCTCCCTGGGTCCACCTGAGGGAGCCCCCTACCTGCCCCCACCCCCCAGCAGCAACAGGACACCCTGGCAGGTAAGAGAAAAGAAACCGAAGGCTGGAGGAACCTAACACCCAAGTGGGGAGGCTCCTTGGAGAACTACTTCTCCCTCCCCGGTCCCCTCCCTCCCGGCCAGCACACAAGACCTCTCTCAAACAGAAATCCGGCCCGGCCCCAGCCCTTCCAGAAACCCTCCAGTGACATGAGCACATGGCTCTTCAGCAGAGCACGGCCCGCCCGACCAATACCCAGCAGGACCTGTACATGGGCACGTGTGAGAGCGTGCCCGCGGGCAGAACAGCAAGGGCTTGGAAGCTTCAGTTTTACCTCAACTGTTTAGGTTTTACTACAAGCATGTGGTACGCTTGTAACTTTTTTTTTAAACTATTTTATTTATTTAATTGACAGAGAGAGAGAGAGAGAGACAGCGCGAGGGGGAACACAAGCAGGGGGAGTGGGAGAGGGAGAAGCAGGCCCCCGGCCGAGCAGGGAGCCCGATGCGGGGCTCGATCCCAGGACCCCAGGATCATGACCTGAGCCGAAGGCAGTCGCCTAACCAACTGAGCCACCCAGGCGCCCCACGCTTATAACATTTTAAAAGACATCTTCAAAGGGTTCCTGAAGTGGCTTCTCCTAACGGCATTTGGGGCTGGAACATCCTCGGGGGTGGGGCCATCCTGAGCACCACCTGATGCCAGGAGCACCCCCAGCCTGATGACCACTAATGTCCCTGGGGGCAGCCTCCATGGCGGCAAGGAGCTGCTGTCAAGTAAAGCGCACGCAGCCCTCCTACTGGAGCCACCTTCCCGGCCCCCTTCCCGCTTCTGCCCACCCACCTCTCCAGAGCCGGGCAAGCCTGGGCCCCCCTGCAGCCAAGGCCATTTCCAGGTCACTCCCTCTAAAGAGCCCACGTGACCACCCCGCGCTCGCTGCTCCAGCATCCCCTCCCCCCGTAGGTCACCAGCTCCCTCCACTGCCCAGTTCCGAGGGGCATTTGTCACCTGGCCCCACGGGCAGGTGGAAACTCCAGAACAAGCTGGTGGCAACTCCCCAGCTCCAGCTGGGAGCACAGCCCTCAGCCCGGGGCGACACCTAGAGCCCCGCACAGCCCCTGAGCTCACAGTGGGGCGGGTGTATGACCCCCAGCAAGACTTCCTTTGTTCCCTGAGCTCATCTGGACTCCAGGAGGCCTCACCAGCTGAGAAGGGAATAATGCTGCTCCCCAGACAGCCGGCGGATCGGGTTCCCCAGGCACTCCTGCACGGGCTCTAGGTACACCACCCAGCCAGCGCCACTGGCACGCACTGCCCATCCCAGCAGGCAGGAACTGGGCCCACATCCTGAGGACATCAGGGGGCCACCTCGGGGGCAGACAATTCTAGCCCCATTGTCTTAATGACAAAACCTGCCCAAGGTCACACAGACTAAAAGCAGTTTGCATCCGCGCAACATAGTGCCACCTACCAAGGAAACCTCCTCCCCATCATCACCCAAGCCACTTTCTGAGCCATTGCCTGTCCTGGCAACCATGAAACAGGGGCGACAGAACCCACGGAATACTTCCTTGGGGCGCCTGTCCTTTATTCTACAAAACACATATTAGGGGCGCCTGGGTGGCTCAGTTGGTTAAAGCAACTGCCTTCGGCTCAGGTCATGATCCTGGAGTCCCGGGATCGAGTCCCGCATCGGGCTCCCTGCTCAGCGAGGAGCCTGCTTCTCCCTCTGACCCTCCCCCCTCTCATGTACTCTCTCTCATTCCCGCTCTCTCAAATAACTAAATAAATCTTTAAAAAAAAAACCAAAAAAAAAAAACCCCACATATTAACACACACGCCCCGCCAGCTAGCACAAAAGGGGGGCCTTGTTATTTCCATTTTACAAAAGAAGCACTGAGACCCAGAGAGTTTGACTTGCCCAGGGTCACACAAAGCGTACGTGGCTCCCCAAAATGACCCCCCAGCGGCTCTCCCCCAAGTCTGTCACTTGGTCCACGGTCAGGATAGGGAAGCCTAGGGAAGCCTAGGCTCAAGCACATTCTGGCTTCAGGGCCTGGCTCTCCTACGGGCCCTCAGGGGGAACCACAGGGTGAGCACTCCCCCACCCCCCACCCTTATTCAGAGGAACCACACTTGGGCTTCAAGGGGCCAGCAGGGTCTAGCTAAGTAAGAAAAGAGCCTGGGGCCCGTGGGGACTGGGGGAGGGTTGGGTTGGAGCCACAGTCCCCAACCAAGGAAAGGACCCACCCAGGACACCCAGCCCTCACTTGCCCTTAGGGGGCGGGGCTTACCCAGCCCCTCTCCCTCAGTCTGCGGTGAAGCCCTGAGACCCACGTGGAAACCAAAACTTCCCACTGGATCCCCAAGACCAGACGTCTCCCCATCACCTACCAGGCTCCAGTCCATCAGCCAACGGGGGCCCCAAGGCCCACCTGAGGACCTCTCAAATCTCCCATGGGACCCCTGAGGCATCAGACCCCCTCCCCTCGGATGCCCACCCACCCCAGGTGCGGGTAGGAGACGGACCCTACAGCCAAACCACCTCCCCAGTCCCTCAACTCCCCAGAATTCATCATAGGACCTTTGCAGAGTTCCACAGAGAACAGAGCACGTGACTTCCCCCAGAGGACCCCCCCCCCCCCACCATGAGACCCTCCACACAGCTTGAACTCCCGGTCTCCTCCGAGACCAGAGAACCCCACCAAATTTCCTCCCAGGACGCCAGAACATCCTAACGCATCCCCGAGACTCCCCACCTCTCTTAGGGGCGGGGCTTACTCTGGCTCACACTCGCTCAGCCAGGGGATCCCCAGATCGCCTCTAACCACTCAGAGCTCGGCCCTGCCCCATCTCCACCAGTCGCACAGGGGGCCCCGAGATCCTTTGGGGATCCCTCAGAGGACGGGTGTACCCCAGACTGCACTCCTCACTCAGTGGAGACACGAAACCCCCTGCAGGCCCCTCGGCGGGCGGGGCTTGTCCCAGTGTGCACCCCTCGTTCACAGGTCCCCCGAAAAACCCTGGGGAACCATCGGTGGGCGGGGCCTGCTCCAGTGTGCGCCCCGCTCTCACAGGTCGCCCGAAAAATCCCTCGGACTCCTCGGTAGGCGGGGCCTGCCCCAGTGTGCACCCCTCGCCTGGAGCCCCCCGAGATTCCCTGAGGATCCCCTAGGTGGGCAGGGCCCGCCCGGCTTCCAAACCTCACCCACGGGAGGTCCCCGAAACCCCCCGGGTATAGTCAGAGGCCGAGGCCCACCCCAGCGTGCGCCCCTAGGGCCCCCCGAAACGCCGGGGACCCCCCCGGTGGGCGGGGCCTGCCCAGTGTCACCTCTCGCGCACGGGAGCCCCCGGGGACCCTCAGAGTCCGGAGCCCCGGCTGCGCGCCCACCTCGCGCGTGGTCACCTCCTCCCTCTCGGAGATCTTGAGCAGGAGCCGGTCGTTCTCGAGCTCGAGCGCGCGGACACGGTCGATGTAGTGCGCCAGGCGGTCATTGAGCTCGCGCAGCTCCTCCTTCTCCTGCAGCCGCGACAGGCGCGTGGGCGACAGCGGCGTGGCGGGCCCGCCCGCGCGGCTGGGCAGCGGCGTGGCCATGGCGGCGGCGGCAGCGGCGGCGGCGGCGACAGCGGCTCGGGGCCCGCGCGGCTCGGGACGGCGGCCGCGGCGCGGCGGGCTCATTCAATCCGCGCCGCCGACCAAGATGGCGCCCGGCGCCCGCCGCCGTGGAGCAGCCTGGGACTTGTAGTCTGTCGCGGCTGCGCGGGGCAAGCCGGGAGCTGTAGTTTCCTGTGCGGGCAAGGCTCCGCTCGCCTCCCGCTCAGCTTCCCGCTCTGTCGACATTGCTGTTCCTGAAACTGCTAGCGTCCAGGGCCAAGCCTCCGGACCTGAAACTCCCAGCTCGCCACCAAGTGACACCGGGTTTCTTTCCAATGCCCACTTTCCCCGCTTGTATAACCTACCTACCTCTTTGGAGTCCTATTAAAATTAAAGGTGAAGGAACCTCAAAAACATGCTCAGTGATGTCACTTACATGTACAATCAAAATAAAATAATAAGATAAGATAAATAACTGAGCTCACAGCAGGCGCCTGGCTGGCTCAGTCGGAAGAGCATACGACTTGACCATTGATCTCGGCATTGTGAGTTCAAGCCCCACCTTGGTTGTAGAGATTACTAAAAAAAATTAATTAACTTCAAAAAAAAAAAATAACTGAGCTCACAGATACAGAGAACAGGTTGTTGGTGGTTGCCGGTGGAGGGGTGGGAGGTGGGCAAAATAGGCGAAGCGGTCAAAAGGCAAAATCTTCCAGTTATAAAATAAAGAAGTCCTGGGGCTGTAATGCACAGCATGGTGACTATAGTTAATAACATTGTATTGTATATCTGAAAGTTGCAGAGAGAGTAGACCTTAAAAGTTCTCTTCACACACACACACAAAACAACAAATTGTAACTATGTGTGTTGATGGATGCCAACTACACCTACTGTGATCATTTCAACAATGTTCACAAATATCAAACCATTAGGTTATACACCTGAAACTTCTACACTGTTATATGTCAACGATACCTCAATTAAAACAAAAACAAAAACAGGGGCGCCTGGGTGGCTCAGTCGTTAAGCGTCTGCCTTCAGCTCGGGTCCTGATCCCAGGGTCCTGGGATCGAGCCCCGCATCGGGCTCCCTGCTCTGCGGGAAGCCTGCTTCTCCCTCTCCCACTCCCCCTGCTTGTGTTCCCTCTCTCGCTGTGTCTCTCTCTATCAAATAAATAAAATCTTTAAAAAAACAAAAACAGAAACACCTCATTGACAGAAGCCAGGCACAAAAGGCCATATACTATCCGATTCCGATGTAAAACGTCCAGAAGAGGCAAATCTATAGAGGAGTGTCTTGGCGCATGGCCACTGGGGCCCCGTCGTTCTCTCCGGTGGGGCAGGATGTGGAGGAGCATCTCTGGGCTCCCCACCCCTCCACCTGATGCCAGCAGCACCACAGCCCCACTCCAGTCCTAACAACCAAAATGTCTAGACATTTCCACCTGTCACCTGGAGGCAAAATTGTCCCCAGTTGAGAACCACTTCCTTCCCCTCACCCTGGAACTTGCCGGGAGAACCCCTCCTTCCCAGACATCCCACCTTGGGGAATTGGGCTGCAACAGCCTCCCTTAGGGACTCACAAATGTCACACGGAGAACGTGATTGTCCTTGCAGCCTTCTGAGGAGGCGGGATACTCACCTGTCTTGAACACCTGAAATTCACTATATATTCCCCTCTCACCGGAAGCAAAGGGCCCCCACCTTAGAACCCAGGCCGGAACAATCCCCAGCTAGACTGTCACTGCGCTGTTTTCTCAAAAGCTACCTTGTGCTTTAAACCTGATATCGTTGCCTGTACCCTCATCAAACACAAAAGACAGTCGGTAGGATACGAGGGCATTTAAAGCGAGCATGAATCCGTGATACTCCAGGCGGCAGGGCCAGAGCGGAGGAAAGAGATTGAGGTTTGAGGGTGGCATGGGGTCACCTTGCCAATGCCCCACCCCCAGACCTAGCTGCAGCCCCCTCCTCGTCAGAGCTCCGCTGACCTCCACCGCCCAGAGCCCTGACCGGCCCGGTCCCCACTCAGGGCCCTGCAGGGTCCCCCCCGCCGCGAAGCGCTCTCGCCGCTCTCCGCCTCCTGGTCTTTCCCCGGCCAGGATGACGCCAGTCCCCCCCGGTTGTGCCGGCCGGCCTGGGCCTCAGCCTTCCCGTCTGTGAAACGAGTCTGGCCCCGACTCCCCGCTCCGACCCCCGGGGGCTGGACTCCAAGTCCCAGAAAGCCCTGCGCTTCCCGTGGGTGGGGCCCGGGGGGGTACCCCTCCCCGCGCGGTTTGGGAAGCGACGGTAATTTTCAAATTTTGGCGCTGGGCGGACGGGGCGGCGACAGCGGCTGCCAGGCCCCCGCCCCCGGCCCACCCGCCCGCCGGCCCGCCGGCCCGCCGAGCCCGAGGTCTGGGCCCCGCCCCGCGAAGCTGGGCCGCCCCCTGCGCAGGCTGCCCGCGCCAGGCACGCGGCGGGACGCTCCCGGCCCGCGGCCGGCAGGGGAAACTAAGGCACGAGGCCCCCCAGCGGGGACGGGGCACAGGCGGGATTCGAACGCAGGACCCGCTGGCCTCGGGGCGCAGGAGAGTTGATGGCTGTCTGCTTTGGGGGCAGGGAGTGCGGGTAGGGGGTAGGAGGGTCCGCTCCCGGGACCGTCCAGCCCGCCAGCCCGGTCCCGGCCGTTCCTTCCACGCCCCTCGCGCCGCCGCGCTCATCCCGCGCGGGGTTTGGCGCCAGATCTTTCAAAAATCTCAGTCCAACGGCTGCCCCTGGCTCCCGGCCCGGCTCGAGAGCCTGGATCCTGAATTCCGGAGCCTGGATCTGTGGGGCCTGGATTCCGGAGCCTGGGGAAGGGCCGGATTCCGGAGGCTGGATGGGGGGCGCGGCGTATTCCCGAGCCCCGAGGGGAGTGGAGATCCCGGACCCCTGATTCCAGAGCCTGTGGGCTAAGCGCTAAGAGCTGGGAGCAGAATTCGGGAACCTGGGGGGCTGGAACCTATAATCGCAAGTGGAATCTGGGAGGGAGGGGGGATGCTGAGGCTGACAGGCAGCTGCTGGTGACGGCGGTGGAATGTACTAGAGACACGGACGAATATCGACTGAACCTCTCCCCCGAGGCAGGCACGGGAGCTGCGTCACGGTGACCCCAACAAAGATCCCTGCTCTGGGACAGATGGCATGGGGGGAGTTGGGAGACAGGACACAGACACACACCACAAATAAGTAAATGACATGGGGTGTGGGAAGACAGGAAATGTGAGAAAAGAGGCGAAGGGGCTTGGGAGCGGGTGGGGCAGGGGGGGTGCATTTTTAAACAGGGTGGGTCCCTCTGCAAAAGGCCGGGCCTTGACTTGGAGAAGCTGACACTTGAACAAGGACTCAAAGAGAAGGAGGGGGTCAACCTCGTGAACGGGTCGGGGGAGAGCCTCCCATGGAAAGGGGCCAGCTCGCGCTGGTTCTAGGCCTGGAGGAAGCGGAAAGGAATGAGAACTTCCAGTGGGTGGAGATGTCCAAAATCAACCTCGGAGCTTCGGAGCCACAATAATAACACCAAGACAGAGTTTGGGATAAAGAGAACAATAGCTTTATTGCCTTGCCCAGCAAAGGAGGCTTCAGAAACTGCAGGCCCTCCCCAAGGAAGGTGCTGGGGAGTTTTACAGGGAAATACAGGATCTAGCCCATTTCGGCAGGAATTGTGTTTCTGCTGTCAGCTTTGTTCATCATGTCTTTGGGGTGGTACCGGGTTCCTGAGACAGAAGGATAGGAAGGGAGGAGGGGAGGTTTGCAGAAGAGAGGAAAAGCTTACTTTAAAATCGAGCTTCGCTGAAGCTTTAGTGAAGCCATTTTATTTTTGTTCAACTTTATGCTTTTAAGTGGTTTCAGAGACGGATATTAAAGAGGGAAACAAATATGTAATCAGACATTGGTGTATTAGTTATCTGTCGCTGTGTAACAAATAGCCCCAAATGAAGTGGCTTAAAGCAACTCATTGCTTATCTCAGTTTCCATGACTCAGGAATCTGGGTGGGGCTTAGCTGGGTCCTCTGGCTGAGGCTTCAGAAAAATTTACTTCAAGCTCGCCTGATGGAAGGATTCGAGTCCTTGCAGGGTATAGGCCTGAGAGTGTCAGGTTCTTACAAGCTGTTGTCCAAGGGCTGTCTCAAGTCCTCATCACATAACAGAGGATCTCTTCTGGGTTTTGAACCCTTACTGCTTGCTGCAATGGGGAAACAGAAAACAAAAACAACCCAAATATCCGTCAATGGACCCACACCTCCATGTACATTTACATGGTGGAATATCATACAGCGGTGAAGATGAATGCACCTAGGGGACGCCCATCCACAGGATGACCTCCCAGACATAAGATCCTGCAAAGAAAGCAAAGTGCAGAAGAATACCAACACTATTCTACCATGTTTATGAAATTCCAAACCTGGCTAACCCAGCCGATCCATCATTTAGGGGTACTACAAATGTGACAGAATTGAAAGGAAAAGCAGACACATGATTACTCAGAAGTCAGCACAGTGGTTTTGTCTGGTGGCTCATGAGGACAGGTAGACGGTGGGGGCTTCAACATGGTGGTCACATTCGATTTTATAAGCCTGCTGGTTGTGAAGTCTCTAGTCTATATGCTGGACATATACGTTATAGATGCTTGTTCTGTGTTTGATATATTTCATGTTTCAAAAATGAAAACAAACAAACAAAAACCCTCCTTGGGCCTGCTGTATAGAACAATGTGATCCCAATAGAAATAGAATATTCTACCACAAAAGAGAAATGGTAATCATGTGACCTCATAGAGATGTTAACTAAGCTACTGTGGTAATCATGTTGCAATATATAAATGTATCAAATCAATACACATTGTACATCTTATGGTTACACAACACCATGTTATATGTCAATTATATCTCAATTTAAAAAAAAAAAGAATAGGCGCTCTGGGTGGCTCAGTAGGTTAAGCATCTGCCTTCAGCTCTGGTCGTGATCTCAGGGTCCTAGGACCAAGCCTCGCATCGGTCTCCCTGCTCAGTGGGGAACCTGCTTCTCCCTCTCCCTCTGGCCTTCCCCACCACTCGTGCTTGCTCTCTCTCAAATAAATAAAATCTAAAAAAAAAAAAAAAAGAATATCCTAGGGGTGTGCCTGGGTGGCTCACTCGGTTAAGCATCATTGGACTCTTGATTTTGGCTCAGGTCATGATATCATTGGTCATGAGATGGAACCCTGCATCAGGCTCCGCACTTGAGTGGGGAGTCAGCTTGAGATTCTCTCCATCTGCTCCTCCCTTCACCCCCCAAGTAAATAAATAAATTGTTAAAAAAAATTTTTAGGGGCACCTGGGGGTCAGTTGGTGAAGTGTCTGCCTTCAGCTCAGGTCATGATCCCAGGGTCCTGGGATCGAGTCCTGTGTCGGGCTCCCTTGCTTCTCCCTCTCCCTCTGCCCCTCCCTTGCTCCATGATCTCTCTCTCTGTCAAATAAATAAAATCTTTAAGAAAATTTTTTTCATTAAATCTCATTTAAAATTTGGTTTCCCTGGGGCGCCTGGGTGGCTCAGTTGGTTAAGCATCTGCCTTCGGCTGTGATCTCAGGGTCCTGGGATCGAGCCCTGTGTCAGGCTTCCTTCTCAGTGGGGAGCCTGCTTCTCTCTCTCCCTCTCCCCCTGTGTGCTCTCTCTCTCTTAAATAAATAAATAAATAAAATCTTTTTAAAAATAAAATAAAATAAAATTTGGTTTCAGGATGGCTGGCTGGCTCAGTTGGGACAACATGTGACTCTTGATCTCAGGGTCATGAGTTTGAGCCCCATGTTGGGTGCAAAGATTACTTAAAAAAAAAAAACTTTAAAAAATGTGATTTCTCAGTCACACCAGCCATATTTTATTTTTTTATTTTTATTTTTTAAGATCTTATTTATTTATTTGACAGGGAGAGAGACAGCGAGAGCAGGAACACAAGCAGGGGGAGTGGGACAGGGAGAAGCAGGCTCCCCGCGGAGCAGGGAGCCTGATGCGGGGCTCGATCCCAGGACCCTGGGATCATGACCTGAGCCGAAGGCAGACGCTTAACGACTGAGCCACCCAGGCGCCCCACACCAGCCATATTTTAAATCTTTTTTTTTTAATTTTATTTATTGGACAGAGAGAGGCACAGCGAGAGAGGGAACACAAACAGGGGGAGTGGGAGAGGGAGAAGCAGGCTTCCCGCCGAGCAGGGAGCCCGATGTGGGGCTCGATCCCAGGACCCCAGGATCATGACCTGAGCCGAAGGCAGACGCTCAACGACTGAGCCACCCAGGCGCCCCCACACCAGCCATATTTTAAAGGCTCAGTAGCTACACACAGCTGTTCCACCAGCCAGCACAGGTGAAGAGGATGCTGGGAAAGTCACCCAGGTGAGGGCCTGTAGTGGCCTAGGTGGGGGTTGGTGCTGCACTTAGACCTAGCCTGTCCCCCTTTCTGGACCTCTCCATACACCTCCTTTTCTAGACTTCACCCCAATACCCAGGACTCAGGATCACCTGTTTCCAAACACCTGGGCAGATCTCACCCTCTGGAGCATCATCCCAAAGGCACTCCATTACCCCATGTGCACCCTCCCTGGACTCAGGTAGCAAAGGGCAGCTGGGTGGGTTTTTTTGGGCGGGGGGAGTGGATTTGTGAGCTGAGATGCCACCTGTGTGCAGGCAAGGACCCTTATCATACAGAACAAATCGCAGGGAGAGAGAAACAGGCAGGCGGTGTAGACCTAGGGCTGGCTCTCCCCACACAGCCATCTCCAGGGCAGAGCCGCCAGGAGTCCGAGAATTCTGACTAGGAAGCAGGCTTGCCAGGAAGGTTTGAAGGTGTGAGTCCCAGGTTACCTCCGTGTAACAGACTGCCCCCAAACTTTACTACTGCTCACAGATCTGTGAGCTGGGAATGTGGCTCAACTGGGTGGTTCTTCTGTCCCATGTGGGGTAGACAGGGGTCACTGGTAGCGTCTAACTTGCAGGGGGGCTGGGCTGGGTCAGCCCCTCTCCCCTTCTGTGTGGTCGCACGTCCCCATGGCTGTAGCACAGTGGGACTTCTTAGGTGGGATCTCAGGACTCCCTGAGAGCCAGAAAGGAGCTGCAGGCCTTTTGAAATTTAGGACTGCAGCGGGCAGGGTCCCTTCCCTTGCGCCCCATCGGTCAGCCAGTCACAGATGCAGCCCAGATGTGCTGAAGGAGAGGGGAAACTGGATCCGCCAAGGGGAGGAATGTCCAGGAACTGCAGCTGGGTTTTTTTTTCTAACAACTTTATTGAGATATAATTCACATACCATACAATTCACACCCTACAGTGCACAGTTCAGTGGTTTTTTTTCTTTTTACTATATTCACAGCTTTGTGTATCCACCACCACAATCAACGTTCGAACATTCCATCCCCCCAAAAAGAAGCCCCATTCCTTCCCCTCCCCCAGCCCCCGGGCCCCCACGAGCCCCCTTCCCGTCCATGGGTGAGTCTGTTCTGGACGTGTCACCCACGTGGACTCACACCCTGTGTGGCCTTCTGTGTCTGGTTCCCTCCCTGAGCGTCGTGGGCTCAGGGTCTGTCCCCGGGGCCGCGTGTGTGGGCGCCTGGCTCCTGTCCACAGGTGATTGAATTTTTTTTTAAAGATTTTATTTATTTATTTGAGAGAGAGAGAGAATGAAAGACAGAGAGCATGAGAGGGAGGAGGGTCAGAGGGAGAAGCAGACTCCCCCGGAGCAGGGAACCCGATGTGGGACTCGATCCCGGGACTCCAGGATCATGACCTGAGCCGAAGGCAGATGCTTAACCAACTGAGCCACCCAGGCGCCCCTTCAGGTGATTGAATTCTAAGGTGTGGACGAACTACAACGTTTTCATCCGTCATCAGCTGCTGGACATTTGGGTTGATTCCCTGTTTTGGAAATTATAAACATTGCCGCTATTAACATTCATGAGTAGGTTTTTGTGCAGACACGGCTCTCATCTCTCCGGGCTGGACCTGCCAGGTCAGATGGTAACTCCGTGTTCACCCTTTGCAGAAGCCGCCAGACTTTTCCACAGTGGCTGCGCTATTTTACATTCCCCCCCAGCTGCGCGTGCGGGTTCCAGGGTCTCCACATCCTTGCCAGCATTTGTTATCATCTGTGTTTCCTGTCCTAACCGTCCTCGTGGGCGTCCCGATGTGTGGGTCTCTAATCCCCCCAAGCATCTGTCCCGATGGGTGGATAGAACACGCTTGTGTAGCAGTTTGTTACTTGGTATGTAATTTTTTGAACCCTGAGATGTGGGTTTCGTGGCCCCCCTGAATTCTTGCTCTGGGTCCCACGAATGTTAGAGGCAGGCTTGCGGGTGGTGCCCCAGAGGCTGGAGAGAAGGGATGGATTTGAGATCTGTTTTGGAACCAGAGCTGAGGAGTTAGACGCTGCGGGGCAGGGAGGTGTGAGGGTGAGCCCCGCCCCGACCGGCCTGTCTGCACATCTGGCCCTCCTCGGGCCTGGGAGCCCTGAATATTCCCTGCATGCCCACTTGGAACCTGTGAGTGGGACCTCGTTTGGGAATAGGGTCTTCGCAGATGTAATTGGTTAAATTTTTTTTTTCCAAAGATTTTCTTTATTCATTTGACAGAGAGAGAGAGGGAACACGAGGAGGGGGAGTGGGAGAGGGAAAAGCAGGCACCCCGCGGAGCAGGGAGCCCGATGCGGGGCTCGATCCCAGGACTCCGGGATCATGACCTGAGCCGAAGGCAGACGCTTAAGGACTGAGCCACCCAGGCGCCCCTGTAATTGGTTAAATTAAGAGGAGGTCGCAGGGATGCGGGTGGGCCCTGAGTCCAACTCCTGGTGTCCTTGTGAAGACACAGAGACATCCAGGGAGAAGTCCGGGTCTAGATGGAGGCAGAGATGGGAGCCAGGCGTCTGTGGGCCAAGGAGCACCGTGCTGCCAGAGGGGCCAGAAATGGATTCTCGCTCGGAACTTCCAGAGGGAACCAGCCCACCTTGACCTTGGACCTCTGCCCTCCAGAACGGGGAGAAAATAGATCCCTGTCATTTGAAGCTGCCTAGGGTGGGGTATTTACACTAGGGGTGTAAATCCAGCACTCTTCCAAGGCCCCCGAGGTTCTGGGGGGTCGCGCCCCCCAACCCTCAGCTCGCCGCCGGGTCTGAGGTGAGGGCGGTCTCCAGGGACTTGTGACCTCTAGCCAAGCGATTGGCTAAGTGCTGGGGAAGTATAAACGTTCCAGTGAAAGATGCAACATTGAAGATGGTCTCGGATCATCACACTTACTCCAGCACCTCGTTGCCTAGGAACGTGCTGTCCTTTGAGCTCTTTGCACCGGGTGTGACATCTCACTGGTCCCTTCATTAGTTAGGGGACTCCTTCAGTCGTTCAACCAACACACCTTTACTCAGCACTTGCTGTGTGCTGGGAACACTGTGGGGAGACACGGAAACGCCTGCTCTGATCGAGCCCACTTTCTAGCAAAGGACGTGATAATAATTATGTCGGAAAAGGAAGACACACAGCGCGTCTGGTGGTGCTAAACGCCAAGAAGGAGAAAAGGGGGGAGCATGAAATGTGCGGATAAGGGGGGTGTGTGAAACATCTCGGGAGGCCAGGGGAAGCCCTGGTGAGAGGGGGGCAGGGGCAAGATGACCCGGGGCAGGAACAGGGTTCCAGGGAGAGGAAAGGCCTGGGTACAGGATCATGCCCTTCACATTCAAGGGCAGCAGGGAGGGTTTCCTGGTGGTGTTTCATTTGGGGAGGGTGAACAGAGGAGGGACCCTCTGAGTGCAGCAGCAGGGGGCTGGGGGGCATGGGGGTCCAGGGAGGGAGAGGGTGGCTGCCAGTGGATTGCCAGGTCCCAGGCAGGGGAGGGGTACGGGGAGCTCTTCCCAGGTGCCACATACCTTCTAGGTCATCCTTTCTTGCAAGCCTTTCACTAGTCTGATCTTTCCCCGAAAAGAGGGAGTTAGAGAGAGATTAAGTCCTCAAGTCAAGGGCACACAGGGGTGCAGGTGGGGTTTGAGCCAGGTGAGTGTGACCTCAGAGCAGAACCCCCTCAACCCCTCCCTAGGATGTCGCAGTTGGCAGGCCTCCAGGCCACCTGCTACTCGCCATCCCCGCCCCCCCCACCGCCCTCCCTCCTCCTCAGCAATTCCCAAACCTGCCTGGCCTTCTCACCTCCTGGCCTCTGCCCTTGTCACCTCCACCACCTGCAGCATCATCCCCACCTCCTCCCAGCCCATCCTGTCTTACCAACATCTCCAACTTCAGATGATGACTCACATCCACCCGGAAGCCTCTCCTTAGGGGCAGGAATCACGTCTTGTTCATCTCTGCAAAAAAAACAAAAAAAACAAAAAACACATGATGTCAGAGGCCAGCTTCTCCTCCAAACTTGACAGTGGCTTCCTGGCACATCCAGAGTCACACCCAGACGCCCCCCCCCCCCCCCCCGCCCCCCAAGGCCCCCCTTTCTGATCTCATCCCCCCCCCTACCTCTCACTAACTCTGCTCCAGTCACCTGGGCCTCCTGGGGCTCCTCAAACGTGCCAGGTGTGGTCCCACCTCAGGGCCTTTGCACGTGCTATGCTGGAAGCACTCTCGCTTCATGCTTCCCAAGCATGGCTTCTTTATGTCACTCAGGTCTCAGCTCAAGTGTCATCTCCCCTGACCACTCCACCCGAAGTGGAGCGCCCACCCCCAGCACCATATCAGCATCCCTTGGGCCTCCAATCAATGCCTGAAAGTTAGAAAACACCCCTATTTAGAGGCAGTGGCTGCACCCAGAGTCCTCTTCTAAGTGCGGACCAGAAGGAACTTGTTCGGTGCTCAGAACAATCCTGGATAATGCTATTATATCCATTAGCAGAGAGGGAAACTGAGGCACAGGAGTGGAGCAGGGGAATGGCGTGCCCAAGTTCACACAGCTGACCGGGAAGAAAGCTGGGCTGCAAAGCCAAGCAGTCAGAAGTCTCCTTGGTCATCTCATCCCTTCCATGTGCCGTCCGGGGGGGCTCTGTCTGCCCCCCATGCTCCTCACCCTGTCCCTCACACCCCCTCCTGCTGAGCTCAGGACGCCATAACAAAACACCATAGACTGGGGGGCCTTGAGCCATACTCCCTGACTCCTCACGGTCCTGGAAGTTGGAAGTCGGGAATTAGGCTCCAGCAGGGTTGGCCTCTCCCCACTGCTGCCTCCACCTTCTCGCCACGTCCTCACATGGTGTAGAAAGGGCTGATCTCTCTTCCTCTCCTTATAAGGGTGCTAATCCACCACGGGGCTCCACCCTCATGACCTCACCTAACCCGAATCACCTCCCAGAGGCCCCACCTCCAAGAACCACCCCACTGGAGGTCTGGGCCTCAGCTTACAGAACACAAACATCTGGTCCCTAACACCTCCTGTCATGAAGAGGGCCTCCAGACAGCACCCCTCCTCTCCCACTTCCTCCCCAGGCCCGCCTCTCCTCCTGGGGCATTCCAGCCTCCATGCTGGATCCCCCCTCCCGGGGAAGGCAGACCCTCCAACCTCCTTGCTTTCTTCCTTCATCCACTGAGAGCAACCCCCTGGCTCCCAGGTTTGTGCGGAGAGGGTGGAGGTGAGGGAGGGTTTAAAGGCAGGGTCCCAAGAAGCAGGGCCTGGACTTGGGTGAAGCAGAAACTCAGTCAGGATGAGAAATGCTATTTTGATGCAATGCTTTTAAGAAAGTAAAGCAAATGGGAAAAAAAAATCCATGGATACATTTTCAAAATTTTAAATCAGGGCAAATCAGTCATACTGATTTTTTTCCTTTTGGCTGGGGCTCCGAAATGGCTTGGTGTGGCAGTCATTGATCCTGTCTTGATGGGAGATTTTACTATTGCGTCCATCACAGACTTTGGGGGGCATTTGTTTGAGTTAAACTATCGCAATAAAACATTTATCTCATTCTGGACCAGTGGCCATGGTTGCATGAGCTTGTCACTATACAAAACCCACTGAACTGGACACTGTAAGAGGGTGAGTGTTACGGTATGTGAATTACATCTCAATTTAAAAAATGAGAGAAAAAAAGATTAGTTATCTTGATGACTGAGTTTTTTGCTGATCCCTTAAATTTTGCACCCCAAGTGTTAGTGCTCTCTGCCCCCTTAGCCAGAGCAAAGCAGAGCCTCAAAGAATCTGTGTCCAGACCTTTCCTGGGAATCAGCCTCCTCCTGAAAGGCCAGGCTGTGTCCTCTGCCTGGCATGCCTCCTCCCGACTTCACCAGGAAAACACCCACTCATCCTTCTGCACTCACGTTGCTTTGTCTCCTCCCCAGTCTGGCTTCCTTGATCCCCATGTGCCCCCCACCCCTCCCTGTCCTCTCCCTCTAGGCTCCAAACATCCAGTCCTAACCCCTGGGGCCTTGGGATATCTGGAGTATCTGGGAATATCCTCAGGGAACTCTAGGCTCTGTGCCCTTGAACTAGTAACACTGTCTTCCCGAGTCTCTATTCCTTCTTCTGTGAACTTGGCACAGCCGCAAAGTGCCACTTTGTGGGCAGTGAACGTGGTGTGAACCCCCAGAAGAGAGACTGCTTACAAAATGCACAGCACGTAGTAAGCACCTGATAAAAGCTCAGTCATATGAGTACCTTCAATGCAATGCAACATTACAAAAAATGAGGTTCCAGGGGCACATGGATGGTTCAGTTGGTGAAGCATCTGCCCGGGGCTCAGGGCATGATCCCGGAGTCCTGGGGCTCCTCGCTCAGCGAGGAGCCTGCTTCTCCCTCTGCCCCTCCCCCTGTTTGTTCTTGCTCTCTCTCTGACAAATAAATAAATATATAAAATGTGGTTCCATTTATCGATTCTTGAGACAAAGGGTCTCATTTTTTAAAAAGGGTTTCATTTTTGATGTGGGTATGGATATGCCCGTTCCCTTGCTGGGGAAGTCCCGGACTCACGTATTCTCCCATGGGGGGCTGTGGGTCTCACCCTCAGTAGATGCAATCACCCCTCCTTGGTGCAGATAGGGACATCCTCAAGGGCTGGGTTTAGGGTAAGGTGACTCAGGAACAAAATTTAAGGGGGCGCCAAAAACTCAATCATCAAGATACATATTAAAAAAAATCAAAATCGGGGCACCTGGGTGGCTCAGTTGGTTAAGCGACTGCCTTCGGCTCAGGTCATGATCCTGGAGTCCCGGGATCGAGTCCCGCATCGGGCTCCCCGCTCGGCGGGGAGTCTGCTTCTCCCTCTCCCACTCCCCGTTTGTGTTCCCTCTCTCGCTGTGTCTTTCTCTGTCAAATAAATAAATAAAATCTTTAAAAAAAAAATCAAAATCAGTGCCAAAAAATCTCTGGTGAACAAAAGATGAAAATTGTAAATAAAGAAAGGGTCTGACCTTGTACCTACACAACTCACTTCCCTGCCCTACCCCCAGTTCTGGCCCTATTGGATATTTAAAATCTTGATATTTTGTTCGCCATAGATGGGGTGTTTTATTTTGCATAAATTTTGATTTTTCAAGAATACTGCTTTAGAATATTGTTGATCTTGATGACTGAGTTTTGTGGCATTTCCTTAAAATTTGTGCCGGAGGCAAATGCCACAGACTCGCTACCCCAATCCCATCTCCAGGTTCCACTAAGATTTTACTGATGAAAACAGGCATCCACAACAGCCAAAAGGGGGAAGCAACCCAAGTGCCCATCGATGGAGTAATAGACAAGCAAAACATGGTCCATCCAAACACTGGAATATTATTCAGACTTAAGGGGTGCTGGGGTGGCTCAGTTGGTTAAGCAGCCAACTCTCGATTTTGGCTCAGGTCATGATCTCAGGGTCATTGGATCAAGCCCTGAGTCAGGGTCTCCCTGAGTGTGGGGTCTGCTTGTCCCTCTCCCTCTGCTCCTCGAACTGCTCATGGTCTCCCTCTAATAAATAAGTAAATAAATAAAATCTTTAAAAAAAAAAGGAAGGATATCCTGGGGCACCTGGATGGTTCAGTCCATAGAACATGTGACTCTTGATTTTGGGGTCATGAGATCAACCCCACCTTGCACTAGAGCTTACATTAAAAAAAAAAAGAAGGAAAAGAAAAAAGGAAGGAAATCCTGACACCTGCTACAATGTGGATGAACCTTGAGGACATTGTGCTCAGTGAAATAAGCCAGACACAGAAGGACAAACACTGTCTGATTCCATTTATAGCAGGTGTCTAAAATAGGCAAACCCACAGAGACAGAAAGTGGAATGGTGGGTCCCAGGGTCTGGGTTCCTGTTGAATGGGTACCGAGTTTATGTTGGAGAGGATGGATCTAGATAGTGGTGGATGGAGTTTTGCATCTAGATAGTGGGTGATGGTTTCACAGCACAGAGAATATATTTAATGCCGCTGAATGGTACATTTGCAAATGATCAAAATGTATTTTACCATAATATAAAAAAAAACAAACCAGGTACACCCGGGCAGTAGTTTGTCTCTGATTTTTAAAAGACATGGCATCTATAAAGTTCTTTGTCGCACATGTAAAATATTGTGCATATAAAATACTGCAACTGTCACCCCAGTCCCGTCACCCTCACCCTCCTCGCCTCACCGCCCCCGCCCCCGGGCCTCCCTTCCGGCGCTTCGGTCGCAGAGACCTCGTGTGGCCACCAGGTGGCACCGCCACACCTCTCAGCGCCCGGGACATTTCGCGCCCCCACGGTGGGCGGCGCGGAGGCGGAGCGATGCGTCAGCGGGACCGCGGGCCCGGGAGCCAGGGGAACCGAGACGCGGGACCAGACCCCAGGCTGGCGGGGGAGGGGACGCAGCTGTGAGTCACCCGGGAGCCCCCGATCGACCGTGGGAGGCAATCCCACGCCGGCCTGCCCGCCAGGCTCGTGAACTGCCTTCCCGGGGAGACGGTGAGGCTGGCGGCAGTCCCTGAGTGCAGCCGTGCCTGTCGCACACGTGTGGCTCCAACACCAACTGGCCGGTGGCTTGCGGGAGTCGTGGCCTCCCTAAGCCTCAGTTTCCCCTTTTGTCTAATGCAGATTAAGTATGGACCCTGCTTCTTGGGTCTTTGAAAATTAAATGAACCATGATACCGGGAGCCTGGTACGCCGTAGGCGCTCCGTGCATATCAGCGTCCACTCCGGAAGGAGGAATAAAAGTGGCCACTGTCACTGCCGGCGCACCCGAAGCGGCCCGGTGCCGCGCAAGCAAGAACCATCCCTCCCCGCTTCCTGCGCCGCCAACAGCTCTGCGCCGCCAGGTGCGGAGGTGCGGTCAGATGGTGAAGCGCCGGGCGCCGCCAGGGGGCGCGGGGCCGGCCGGGCCCAGCCACCTGCGCCTCCCACGCGCGCCCCACCCTGAAACTCGCGGGGGGTGACGAGGGGGCGACCGGGCTCGTCCCTAGAGCGCCTACGGCTGTGCAGCCCTTACTTCTGGGGACCTCGAGGCGGCTAGCCCTTGCCACCGGGTGACATTTATTGAATGCTTACTGTGTACCCCTTGTTTTATTCGATGCTTCCTGCAACTCCATGAGGCTGGTGTGCATTCTCAGGGGGCAGGTGGCGACACAGAGGCCGCCTTCGCAGCTCGCAATTTTGGGGGCCTCCCGGCGGCCTCATGCAACCACCACCGTCTATCGAACACTTACTATGTACCCTTTATTTTATTTAACGCTCCCTCCAAACCAATGCGGCCGGCGTTGCATGGCCATTAGACAGGTGGGGACACAGGGCCCCAGATAAGTTAAGTCACCCAGGGTCTGGGGTCCCTGCAGCCAACCCCCCCCCCCCGCACACACACCACCTGCGGAGGGGAGGAATCAGGCTGCAAACTGGGCACCCTCCTCGTGCAGGCCCTCAGCAGAACTTGGGAAAGGCGCGGGCCGGGGACTCTCCCGGGGCCAGAGGGGATTCCAGGCCCCCCCCCCCCGCTCCGAAAGTCCGCGCCGGCCTTGCGCGCTGGAAATCCCGCGCGCGCCCCGAAACGCGGTGCAGCTGCCGGGAAATCAGGAGGAAAACTTCTGCTTTTTTTTTCTTTTCTGGCACTCACGCTCCCCGCCGCCACCACCCTCCCCCCCTCCGCGCCCTCCTCCCGGCTCTCGCCCCCACGTGGGCGCCCCCCGCGCGGCGCTCCGCCCCCTCCCCGACGTCGGCCAACCGTAGCGCGACTTTCTCTCGCCTTTGTTGGCTCGCCAATAGGAGGGGCGGACGCGCCACCGAGGCCACGCCTCTGGTTACGAGTCTATAAATGTCTGCGCCGGCGGCCGCGGGCTCAGATCGCTGAAGTCGTGGACGCGATCCTTTCCTCTGCAGCCGTGAGGATTGTTCTTGCTGAGGATTTTGCCATTTTTCTTTTTTCCTTCTTTGGGGGAGGATTTCGCTGCCTTCCGAAGGTCTTGAACGAGCGCTCGGGCTCCGTAGGAAGGTTTTGGGCTTTCCGGCCTCGGATTTTGCATTTTCTCGCTGGGGACTGTCGTGGGGCTGCTTTCCACTGTGGATTATAACTGCAACATGACCCTGGAAGAGCTCGTGGCGTGCGACAACGCGGCACAGAAGTAAGTAGCCGGGGCTGTGGCCGCCTGACGGCAGCCCGGCCGGGCGGGGACCTGAGCTACTGGTGGCCGGCCGGGCCGAGCGCTGACCCCCCTTCTCTCCTGACCCCAGGATGCAGACCGTGAGCGCCGCCGTAGAGGAGCTCCTGGTGGCCGCGCAGCGCCAGGACCGCCTCACCGTGGGGGTGTACGAGTCAGCCAAGTTGATGAATGTGTGAGTCACACCCCGTCCCCGGACTGGGCGCGGGTGGGGACCCCCTCCGCTCTGCACACTCCCTGCTGCACTTCTCTCTTGCACAGGGCTAGGATTTCCCCAAGCGTCCCCACTGTGGATGGAGCGCCTCTAGGCTTGCTTTGGGGCGGGGCGGGGGGGGGGGGGTTGCAGTATCCTGACGCTGCAGCGTTTGCAAGTGCCCACCACCATATTTGCTCCTGCCTTGTCCCCCCCTAAATATTTTGAAGCGGGCATTCCCCCCCCCCCAGCTGCATGCACACTCAATCCCTTACGCGCCTTCGGTTTCTCTTTGCTTTTCGAAACTCCCCTGTGCACAGTGGCCTTTCCTCAGCCCCCAACTGACCCGTCTCCTTCCTCTGGCCCCCTTAGGGACCCTGACAGTGTGGTCCTGTGCCTTCTGGCCATTGATGAAGAGGAGGAGGATGACATCGCCCTGCAGATCCACTTCACACTCATCCAGTCTTTTTGCTGTGACAACGACATTAATATCGTCCGGGTGTCAGGCATGCAGCGCCTGGCCCAGCTGCTGGGTGAGCCAGCGGAGACCCAAGGCACCACCGAGCCCCGAGACCTGCACTGCCTCCTGGTCACGGTGAGTTGGGCCTGGGACTTGCCCCACCCTGCCCAGGCACCTGGGCCCGTGTTTGTCAACAAAGTTGAGCTGGCCAGTCTCGTACCAGCTCAGCGCTCAGCCACGATCGGCATGTCCCGTGGGTTGCACGGCGGGGCCTCCTTCCCCAGGGAGCTATTTTGAGCTGGCCTGTTTTCCCCAGAGGGGCCCTGGGAGAGGGAGGCTCCCTGCCCACTCCTGAGGCTCCCACTGAACCCCATCTTTCCCCATCACAGAACCCTCACACAGACGCCTGGAAAAGCCACGGCCTGGTGGAGGTAGCCAGTTACTGCGAAGAGAGCCGAGGGAACAACCAGTGGGTCCCCTACATCTCCCTCCAGGAGCGTTGAGACTCTTCCCAGCATCAGAACCGGCTGGGTTGCTACGGAAAAAAAAATAAAATAAATATTTGACCCCTCCCCCCCCAGAACAACCCCCCCAAACGACCCAACCTGTGAGACCATGGGGGCAGAATCACTGGAGAAGAGGGGAGCATGCCGCTGCCCCCAGGGCGGTGAGCCTGGAGCAGCGCCCGCTGTGGCCCCCCCCCGGGAGAGGAGAAGAGGGGGACCCGGGCCAGCAGGAGAGGGGAACCTGGAGCTCAGGCTCTGTGGCAGAGCAGCTGGAGTGGGGGAGCTGCAGCCTCCCCCACAGTGGAGGGCCTGGACTCCATACTTGGGGTGGAGCGAGACCTACTGCGTCCCCCCACCCTGCTTGAGACCGGCACTGGCAACTGCATGGGCCTCGCTTGAGCGGGGGTCTGCACCCTTGCCAGGACTAGACTTTGGGACTTGGGGAGCTGGGGCTCATGTTGCTCTCTGTACCCAGGAACTCCCAGTTTGCAGACGGAATAGACAATCTATTTTGTTACTTGCACTTGTTACTTGAACCACTGAGAGAGATGGGAAGCTTACAGATACATATATTTTTACTTCTACAATGACCTTGTAATAAACTTCTAAAGCTTCTGGGTTCTTGTGTCTTTGCCACCCTGAGAGGGGCCAGGACCTCTGCCCCCCTCCCCGTGCCCCAGCGGCACTGCCCCCCCAAATCTCCACCCGCAGGCTCACCAGGAAGTGTTACTTAAGTCCCTGTTAGCAGCTCCAGGCTCCTTTGCAAAAACAGTGCCTCTTCTCTCTGCAGCCGGCGCCAACCAAGCCCAACAAACCTTTGCCTCTTTTTTTTTTTTATCCTCCCTCCTCCTGCCCCATAGCAATTAAAAGACCGGTTTATTACGAAACCTGGCCGCTGTACCACCCCTGTTACTGGCTATGCTGGAGCCAACCCCAAGCTCCGGGCATATAGAGACGCACCCCTGGGGGGCTGGCTGCAGCCCCTGCCTGCCCCGCTGCCACCAATCCAAGGTCCAGAGGGGTCAAGGGGGGCACCTGGACCACGGGGGAGCTCAGGGCTCAGAGCTGCCTTGGCAGGGCTGGCCTTGCAGGAAAAGCGCCTCTGGGCAACCCCCAGGGAGGGGCCTTCCACCGCACCCAAGCCTTCTCCCTCCCAGGATAGGTTTCTTCACTGCACTAGAAAAAGATTTTTTTCTTTCCCCAAACTAAGATCAACAAGCAAAAAACACCCAAGGAAGTCCTGTTCTCAGCCCAGCTGGGCTTGGCACGGTGCTGCGCTTTGCCTCTAAACCGAAACTGTAAGGCCTGGCCGGCCACCTCCGGGTTCTCCCGAAGCTGCAGGCGCGGGGGCTCCCCGGCCGCCGGCTGGGAGCGCGAGCCCCGCCTCGGTCTTCCCGCCCCAGGTCTGCGGGGTGGGCTCGCGGCGCCTGGGCAGCCGCGTGTCCCTGCGCCCCGCGGGGAGGAGGACGGGGGGGCGGGCCCCGCCGCAGGCCGCGACCTTTCCACGGAGCCCTACGTGGGCGCGGGAGGAAAACCCCGGCGGTCCCCCGGGAGTCACGGGGCTGCGGGGAGCCCCGGCGGGGAGGATGGGAGGGAGGGAAAGATGGAGGGGGAAGTCCCAGAGGGAGAGGAGAGGGAGCGGCGGGGATTCCTCCTGGGGGTTGGAGGAAGGAGAGAGCCGAAGAGGGGAGAGGGGATCCCTGAGGGGGGGAAGGAGACCCTGAGATGGATCCCTCAGTGGCGACCCCCGTGGGGGGAGCGGCGGAAGGAGTCCTGGAGAGGTTAGGGGGAGGGGAGATGCCAAGTGGAGGGAGGGGCCAGAGCCCTGAGGGCTGGAGGGGGGAGTCTGGAGAGGAGAGGGTTCCGGGTTGCGGGGGAGGTGTGGAGGGACCTATGGGACTGGGGGGGCTCAGAAGGGACCCCTGTACGGGGTGGGGGAGGGGAGTGAGGAGGCCAAGCCCCGAGGAGGGGGAAGGGGGCAGATGAAGGGAGCCCCAGGGGGGAGGTGAGGAGGGAAGAAGGGGACTCCAGGGGGGGGGGAGGGGGGGGGGAATTCCCTGAGATAGAGCCCAGAGGGGAGGGAACCTGGGGAGGGGAGCAGAGGCTGAAGGATTCCCCCCCCACCTCAGGGGGAGGGGGCTTGATGGGGAAGGACTAGCGGGGACAAGGGGCAGCTCTTGGTGTTGCAGGCTCATCCCCACCGGGGCGGTTCCACCGTGGGCATGGGCCTCTCTGTCCTCATCTTGATTCTGACCATCCAGAGGGGCTGTGACCTCTGACTCTCTCATCCCTAGGTCCTCTGTCCAGTAGGGCAAGACCCCAGGCTCCGGGGCCCCAAGGACATACAAGGCATGGGTGGGACCCAAGCTGTGTGATCCTCAGCGGGTACCCTAACCTCTCTGTGCCTCAGTCCCACTGCCTAAAAATCGGGATAATAATGCTGTCTACCTCATAGATTGTTGACAAGGTTAATATTTTTTAGATTAGGGCTTCCCACATAGAAAGTAGAAGAAGGATTGGCCATTATTACTGCTATCCCAGCACTATTATTATGCCCCATGCATTTCTAGAATCATCTCCTTACTCCACCCTGTGAGTTAGCAGAGCCGAGATGAGGGCGAGCCTTCCACGCAAAATTTAAGAAAGCGGATGCCCCAAACTCAGCAAACTGAAGACTATTTTCAAGCAATATTTTAGAAACTCAAATGCAAGGAAAGGGCAGGACACTTTTGCTCATGAACAGGATTGTAGATTACGGTAGGTTTGGCGTGGCTGATTTTTCCTTCTGTCTCAGGCTCCAGAGCCTCTCCTTTCCTCACTCTGGGTTTGATTTAAACTTCGGATATTTGGTTCCTTCACTTTGTGGGTGAAAATTGAAGGCTGGGGAGGGGCCTGACCTCCCAGATCAGAGAGAGGAACCCAAGGCTTGGGATTCAAACCCCAGCTCTCTGGGCATTCCTCTGCACAAACGCAGAGGGCCGCGGCTCTTAGCTTCCAGCAGTGGTTCTCCGGATGCTGTCTCCGTGGCTTCGGTGGTGGTGCGTTAACAGGAGTAGGAAGTCCATTTTCCAGAAGAGGAGATGAGGCCCAACGTGGAGGAGCCACAGACTGGCCAAGATCTTGAATTGTCACCAACAGGCTACTCAGCCCCTGGGGAAAATGCAGGCTGAGGGTGAGGGGACAGATGGCACCGTCCCCAGGACACCGCTCCCGCACAGTTCACGCCAGGGAGGGCCAGAGAGAAGCTGCCCCAGGTCACCTCTGCAGGTGACTCCTCTGGGCTTCCATTGCTGGGGGATGGGGGCGGGGGGCCAGGAGACTGCAACATCAGCAGGAGGGTGCAGGCAGACCCGTGGGGTGGGGTGCAGGTTCACCTCAGGTACCCACGCTCGCCTCTGTCCACGCCAACACCCGCGGCCCTGAGGCACGCACGCACGCAGGGGCGTCCCCCCCATGCGGCTACACGTGCACCCAGCTGCTACAGGCGTATCCAGCTCCCAGACCCCAGACACACTGTCACCCACTCAGCCCCACCCAGGCGCTCCTGGGCAGAGGGCTGGAAGTCCGGCTTCACCCCACCCCCTTGGGCAAGTCGCTTAGCTTCTCCGAGCTCCCTGTCCACGCTGGTCCAATAGACACATAGCCTCCCTTGAGCGTCTGTCTGCATGTGTACACACACCCGCCCAAATGGACGTGGGCACAGAGTTACATGCATGTTGATAAGTATGTAAATACAGATGTCATCTCTGCCCCCAGGACTTAACAGTGTGTAGGACTCAAGCTGGTTCCTGAACCCTCTGTGCCCAGAGAAGGGGGCTGGCCTTGGGAGCATGTCCTGAAACACGTAACATGGCCCTGGACTTGAGGACAAGCAGGGGCCTAGGAGGAAGATGGCCAAACATGGCAGCCAGGTTGAGATCAATGTTAGAACAGCCGACGTTGCCTGGGGCGGCTTCTGCCCTGTCATCTCCGTCCAGCCTCGAAACAACTCCACGAGGTAGCTCCTGTCATTATCTGCTTTTCACAGAAAGGGAGCACAAGGGCTCAGAGAAGTGCAGTAACTTGCCCAAGGTCACACAGCAGGACGGTGGTACGATCAGGGACCAAGCCAAGGCCTGTGTGATGCAGAGCTAGGTTATTATATCTGTTTATATTTTTATTTTTATGTAATTGAGGTATAATTTACAAACCATAAAATGTACCCCTTTACAGGGTTATTTAGTGGTTTTTAGCATACTACACAGATTTGTGCAGTTACCACCCCTGTCTAGTTCCAGAACATTCCATCACCCCAGAAGAAGCCCTGTCCTTGTCAGCAGTCACTCCCCAGCCCCTCCCCCAGCTCCTGCCACCCATGAATCCATTGCCCATCTCTGTGGCTTTGCCTTGTTCGGCACATCTCACAGAAATGGGATCACAGCCCCGATGGCTTCTGATCCTTGCATGATATTTGGAGGTTCATCCATCCTGTGTGTGTGTCACCGTCAAACTTGGATAGCCTGCCCCGCATCTGTTGTCCCATGTGTGCACGCTAGCATCCTTCCGTGTGGACAAGGACACACGGGAAGGCACTCCGTGTTGCACACGGCTGACATCAGCAATCACCCCGGTAGGGCTTTGCACCACGCCTCACGCCCAGACCCTGCTTGTACACCTGCCGTCCAAGCTCTGCCTTGCGCACAGGTGGACCGCTCTGCCCTGAACCCCTCACACGACCCCTCCCCAAGCAAACCCCGACTCAGCTTTCTTTGTTCTCGTATCAGATGCCCCCCTCTTTGGGGAAGGTCTCCACACAGGACCTCCGAAAGCCTGTCTCCTGTCTCCAACTCCGCCCTTCCAGGTTCCCAGCACCTGCCTGTGCGTAAGGACACATTTTATCCTGCCTGTGATCCCCTGGCACTTTGGAAATGCTTGGGCACAGAGACTTCTGAGTTGTGTACAGAGATTGACCCACTGATGATGACCTCCTTCTCCAGGACAGACTGTTTTGTCTGCTGGCCTGCCAGGTACTGGGTCCTGACCAGATCGAGTGACACCACCCATGGCAGGGAAGCTGGAACCCGGCCCTGTGGGGGCGGCCCGCTGTGTGCCCTGAGGCAAGTTGCTTCACCTCTGTGGGCTCAGTTTCTTTATCTGTGCAATGGGGATACTAAGAGGAGTGCCCATCTCTTGGGGCTGTTGTGAGCATTAGTTGGTTGAAATATGTTAGGCATTTAGAACAGCAGGGAGCCTTCCAGAAGACTTAGCTATTATTACGTGAGTCAGTATGCAACTGTTCACAGGAGTCTTTCTACCTGAACGAGGTGTCTGTGCATCTACCTGTGAGTCGTGGGCTCCCAGAACCCCTAACCAACTGGGGTCTCACGGTTATACCTAGACCCTTCTCTCCTCCCCACAGCGGGGAGCTGCTGATTCTGCAAAACGGCGGAGCCTCAGCCTGGAAGGTGGCTCTGGGTGTAAGTTCTGGGGGGGCAGCAGATGCGGCTGGTGGCCGGAGGACTGTGCTGCAGCCGTGGATGGCCGCAGGTACGTGCACACGCACACCTGTGTGCTTACGCATGGGAATAGCATGCGCTCAGATCCTCAGACTCGCAAATGGGCGTGGCCACGCACACACACACACACACACACACACACACACACACACACACACACACTGTTCTTGACCTCGTGCTGCGCCCGCTGTAGGAGTGTCTGGGAACTTCTGTAACAAAGTGACGGGGCGGCGGGGGGGGGGGGCTTCCACAGCAGAAACGGCCTGGCCTCTGGTTCTGGTGGCCACGAATGTGAGCTGAAAGTGTCCTCTGTGGCTCCGAGGGAGGATCTTTCCAGGCCTCTCTCCTTCTGGTGGGATTGGGTGTGGTCCCCCCGAGTCCTCCTGTCGGCTTCCATGCATGTGCATCTCTGTGTCCAAAGGACACCTTCTTGTGCGGACGCCAGCTGTATGGGGCTAGGCCCGCCTTCACGGACCGTCTCTACCATCTGCAAACAGCCTCCCTGCAGATAAGGTCCCATCCATGCACACCAGGGACCAGGGCTTCGACCTCCTGTGCACAGACACAGTTCACCCCATCACACCCCCACACAGAAATACCCAAACACGTCCTCCCAGTCACACCTGTAGACACGTGAGAGCCGGCCTCCCATTCAACAGATGTGCGCACACGCGCACATGCTCCAACACACACCCCTCTTTAGCTGGTTCTCTGGGCTTTCCCAGCAGGGGCCCAATGACCAGGAAATGAATAAGGACACCCACCCGGGGCCCCAGGTCTTCACACCGGAGCCAGGGAGGGGAGGGGGAGAGTTATTTCTTTACCCACCAAATGTGTCCCAGAGTCCTTCCTGCCTCCCCCGAGGGCGTCCTGCAGCGGTCCTGCCCTATGGCAAGGCTGAGGGCTGCTGAGAATCACTGCAGGTGACCGCTGCAGGGTGCTCAGGGGCACTGGGGTAGCATCCTTGCAGAGTGGCTCTCCCACAGCAAGGTGCACGGGCAACTCCTGGGCCCAGTTCACCTCTGGCTCCTTCCAGTAGGTAAGACGGCTCGGGGAGGGGTGGGGGCGTGTTTTTCCAGAGATGATGTGCCCTCTTCTAGGAAAGCAGCAGAAGGAAGCCATTCCGAAATACTTCTTCCCTCCTTCCTCCCAGGGTTCAGGGCCGGACTCCGGCCGTCCCACCCCTGCCTTCACCTTTTCCCTTCCTTCTGGAACCACCGCAAGCATTTCCCAGCCCCACAGTCCTCACCGGCCTGGGGTGTCCTGCCTGGTGCCTCATCCTTCCTGTTCTCTCCTGACCCTGATCCCCAGGCAGGGGGCGTGGGTTTCTGCTAGATTTTCAAGGTCCCGGTGGTGCCAAACTCGTGGCTGGGCACACATGAAGGTGGGCAGGTGAACCAAGAGCGTGGCTTTATCTGTTGGAAGGGGACAGTCTGGGAATGACAGACAGCCCTGGAACTGTAGGACGAGGGAGAGAGCTGCATGCCGCCAGCCCGGGCTGGTGAAGGTCATGTGTGCCAGGGACCCACGGTGCCCGGCGACCGCCTCCGGAGACCCCGAACCACCCAGCTTGACGCACAGCCCGAATGCCACCCCCTCCCCCAAGGACGCACGGCAGACACACTTACAGACACACAGAAGCTCCATCTGGAGAAGCCCCTCCCTGCCCTTTCCCTGCATTGTTCGTGCCTCCTCTTTCCCACCCTACCCCCTCCTCCCGGGCGCGGGCGCCGGAGGTTCCCAGGCTCTGGGGCTGGGGTGGGGTGGGATGAGGGGCGTCTCCCGGCGGCCGAGGCCCAGCCAAAGACCCTCGCGCACACGGGGCTGCTCTCTCCCCATGCGTGAGCATACGCATGTCGGAGCGGGAGCGTGCGATCACGTGCGTGCACGCGTGGGGCGACGTTTGTGCCGCGGCGTACACGCCAGGCGCGCCATGAATTCCTCGGGTGGCTGCGAGGGGGGAGGAGGAGAGGGGCAGCCGCACAGCTTTGGATGCGAGTCGGCTCTCGGCGGCTTACCATCTACCCGCGCGCGACGCGCAGCGAGCGTGACTCAGTTTCCCCATCCATAAAAGGGAAAGTCTAATCGCCCCCCCCCCACGTGGCGAGGTGAAACCATTTAATGCACGGAAGCGCTTTGCAAAACGCTCGGCCTTGAGAACACTGACCACGCCTTCCCTCCACCCCACCCTCCCGCCAGACACTCTGGGGGTGGAGAGGGGCGCTGACCCTGGCCCCAGACGCCCCTCCCGACGCAGCAGGCAGGAGTCCCGGCTTCCTCGGTACTTAAAATTGGATAATTGGAGACAGAGGCGGGTGTGCGAGAGCCAGAGAAATCCCCGAGTGGGCGAAATGCAGGGGCCTGTCCCTCTAGTTTCCCCACGTCAGGGGCCCCGACCCTCTCCAGAGCCCCCTCGTGTGCGCCCTGGGCGCGCTGCCGGTGCGCGCGGGAGCCCCCGCGCTTGCTGCCGACCCCCTCCCGCGCCCGGCGGTGCCAGCCTCCCGCTGGTGCCCGCCAGGCGCGGTGTCTGCGGCCGCCCCGGGGGTGGGGGGGGGTCTGCGCCGGCGGCCGTCCCGGCGGCGTCTCCCTCCCCCAGCCCCTGGCGGCGGGCGGCCCGGCCGAGGGCGGGGCGTCTGCACAGACCCTCCTTTTGTGAGTGGCGCCTTCCCCGGGCGGCCTGGCGCGCAGGGCCCGGGCACCGCGCCAGCGCCCGGAATAGCCTCCCTGCCCCGCTGGCCGCCCCACGCCCCGCCGGAGCCGCCTGACCTGCCTGGCGGGGCGCGGGCGTGGGCAGCCTGGGCCGTGGCGGCGCGGGGATCGGGTGCGTGCTCAGCTGCACGGGCTGCACCGCCACCGACCCTCGTGCAACAAGGCCTACTGTGTGCAGCCCCCTGACTGTGTGGGGGGCCGACTGTGTGCAGAACACTGTCTGAATGCAAAGCCTACGGTGTGCAGACCCGCACCTACATGCAAACGCGCATGTGCAGACTTCCGCCACGTGCAGGACCTACTGTGTGCAAGACCCTGTGTACAGTCCCTCTCCTATGTGAAAATTCCCATGTGGGCAGACCCCCGTCTGCATACAAACAGCCACAGCGAACAGATGTCCTCACGCGTGCAAATACCTACTGTGTGTGGCACTGGGGTGTGTGAATGAACCCACTGTGCACGGGCACAGACATGCTCACAAATGACCATTTGTGGAGAAGTCCCCTATTTTCAAATACTCTCATCCGTGCAGGTATCCACATGGAGTGAAAATCCTAATGCATGCACACCTGCGGCCGGATGCACCCTGTTTGGTCATCACGAGAGTGCAACGTGTTCCAAGTTCAAATGCTCTCTCTGCAGACCGCCTGCACCAGCGGATTTAGGGGGAGCAGCATTCGGGGCGGCCACGGAGAGCTCAGACCCTCTCCAGTGGTCCTTCGTGTACGCTTCAGTTTACCCCATCCGGAGAGACTTTGCTGTTTGAGTCTCTTCTGGCTCGGGTTGTGAGGGACTCTGACTGTGCGGGAGGAAGTGGGTTGGACCCCCACCCCCCCTCCCCCGGCTGCCGTGCATTGTGTGGGTCTGTGCAGAGGACTCAGTCATGCAGGGTTGGAGGCAGGGCCTCCTGGGACCTTCCTGGAAGCCCAGGGGGCAGGTGCAAGGGCAGGCGGGCTCTGTGGCAGGATGCCAGCCGGTGGCTTCCCTGAAACTGGGCACAGCAGCTGGGAGAGGTTTCCGGCCCGCCCGGCCCCACCTGGCCCCGGGCACTCTCGGCAGATGGGCGGGGCAGGCAGGCAATGCCAAGGAGAAGCCCGGCCCCAGACTGCACAGGCCCGCACAGAGCCACCAGAGGACCTGTGCACACACACCTGCCTGCATGGGTCATGCCCGTGCTAATCCTGCACCCTGTATGCAAATGTGTGTGGTTGTGCACGCTCACAGGCTTGCACGTGTGGGCTGCACCAGAGCCACAGAACACAGCAATGGCTCTGGGGATCCATATTCACCCTTAGGCTCCACAGGACAGAGATACTTGTCAGATTTGCTAACCGCTCTGCTCTAGCACCTGACAGTTGGTTGGCGCTCTGTAAATATTTGTGGAGTGAGCAAATGGATAAAGGGATGCATCACTTTGCAACTATGTACCGAGTGTCTAGGTGCACTGGGCGCTTGTACATCCAGGAGCAACAAAAAGATCCTTAGACATTCTAGGCCCATAGTCAGGGATGAGAATAAGCTCACACTTGCCCGAACCTCTGGACACCATGCGCCTGGAGGAAACAGGAAACATTGAGTCCGCTTTAATTCATTCACCGCAGAAACCAGAGCCAGGTGGTGTGAGCACATGATTATCCCTCTTCTCTCCCTACAGTCTGCCTGCGCTATCCATCCCAGCCGCCCAGGTTCCTGACCTCCCCTCCTGAGGCCACTGGGTGTCCACACCTTGGTTTCAAGAGATTCCTCAGGGCACAGTGAGCCTCGCACACCACTCCCCAGACATCTCTGTTATCAGGTGGCCCCGGGGCTTGGAGTTTCCACCATCTGAGCTTCTTCTAAGGGCTTCGGCTGTTGTCTGCAGAAGGCTCTAGAAAACATGCAGCCAGAGCTGGCAGGGGTAGAGCCGTGCAGGTTGGGGGACTTGGCAGTGTGGCTCCTGGATATTCCCAGAAACCATCCTTCCATTTTACAGCCAGGGAAACTGAGGCCCAGAGAAGAAGGGGCGTTCCTGTGGAGTTGGAGAGGGGAGGGGCAGACTATGAGAAGCAGATGCTCTGCGGGGGGCTGGGAGGGGGGAGAGCACTTTCCTTCTCATTCTCTTGCAGCCCAAACCAGTAGATTCCCACGGCTGCCTGCTGGGGTGGGGACAGGAAGGTGGGGGACTGCACTGGGAGGAGGAGGCCTTCGAGGGGGGGGCTGTCTGCGTCCTGGAGACAGACAGAGAGGCAGGAGGCCCCGAAACACACACACACAGCTACAGAGACCCAATCCGGGAGGCGCAGAAGCGAGCTGGCTCTTTCCCAACGCGGATGCCCTCTTCCCAGCCTTCAGATGGGGCTCCTGGGGCCACTGCCCCGCCTGCAAGAGAGTGAGCGACTGTGTGCAGGCCTGTGCCCATGTGTGTTTGGAGTGCATGCACGTGTGCGTAGGTGACCTGCCTGTGTGCACGTGCACATATTTCTGTGTGTATCGAGGTGGATGTGTGTGTGTGTGTTCTGTGTGCATGACTCTGTGGGTATTTGTGTCGCTGTGTGTCTGTGTGCACGGACATGTGGCTGTGTATGTGTGCACATACACGTGTGTTTGCACGTATATATGTGTGTGCATGTGCTTGTGTGAATGCTGTATGTGTATGAGCACACGTGTTTCTATGCATGTGTATTTTGTATGTATGTACACACATGTGCTTGGGTGCCTTGTGTGTTTGCATCTCTGGGTGCGCTCACACACGCTTGTGGGTATGCATGTGCGTGTTTTTGGAGCGTCTGTGTGTGTGTTGGGGAGGTGCTGTTGGGTGCTCTAGGTGTCCCAGCATCCAAGCTCCAGATCCAGGCATCCTCACTTTGACGGGATCCGGGGCCACTCCTCTACGCTCAACCACAACAACGGTAATAACAAGCTGTGGTCTCTTGTCTCTCTACTATAGAGCACGCGTTTTTTCTAAACACCTCATATTTATGTTTTTAAAGCCAGGTTCTATTGAGGTATAATTCACAAATAGTAAATTCATACTTTTTAGGTGTACAATCCCGTAAGTCCTGACAGATACCATTCTGAGTCCTTACGTGATCAAGATTTAAAGTAGGTCCATCCTCCCGGAAGCCCCCTGCTCCCCCTGGTCAGCCTGCTCTCCCCATTACCAGACCCTGCAACCGAGGGGCTGCTCTGGGCTCCCAGTTCAGCCTTTTCTAGGAAGTCGTAAAAATACGATCACCCAACCTGCAGCCTTCGAGTCCGTTCCTCAAACTCAGCATGCTGCATTTGACGGGCCTCCCCGGTGGTGCATGTATTAGTAGTTTGTATCACCTCAAAAAGAAACTTAGTCTCCATCAGCTGTGGCTCCCTACCTCCTCCCCTAACCCTAACCCCCGAGCCCCCTTCCCTGGGGCAGATGTGCCTGCTCTGGAAGGTTCATGCAGGTGGACTCATAGACCACTCAGCCTTCTGTTTCTGGTCCTGCCCTCCCTCCAGGCTTGTCAAGGTCAGCTCGTCCCTGTGTATTGCTGATTCCTGCTCCATTGTAGGGATGGTGGCGCTCAGTTTACCCGTTCACCAGGGATGGATAGCTGGGCAGTTCTCAGGTTTGGGTAATTAGGAATAAGGATGCTACGAACACTCACCTGTGGGGTGTTGTGTGGACCTAAGTTTTTATTTCTCTCGGATAACACCGAGGGGTGGGATTCCTGGGCCCCATGATGAGTATACACCTTAGTTCATTAACTCATTTACTCATAATCTAGGAGGTAAGTACTATGATTAGATCCATTTTATGTGTAAGGAGAGTAGAAGTTCCCACAGACCTCTGTCTGCCTCTCTCTCACACACACCCCCCCAGCAGACAGGATGGATGCTGCGTCCATCACCCAGCAGAGGCCCTGCAGGACCCAAGCAAATGCCCAAGGCTCCCCAGTGCATGCACAGCAGCGTGCTTGCCGTGCCCCACACCCCGGGACCAGACGCTGGTGGGGCCTGCAGACCCAGACGGGCTGCAGACACACTGCGATTTGTTCATCTTTCCAGCCAACCCGTCTCGTCCTGACAGTAATTAGCTCCCAGACTGGCGGGGAGACAGGGAACCGGCTCCGAGTCATCGCTGCGGCCCCACGCCCACAGGCCAGGGAACCCGGCACCGCGTGTGTGTGTGTGTGTGTGTGTGTGCGCGCGCGCGCGCGCGCGCGTGCGTCCAGGCTGGGGGCCCCCGCTCCTCTCCTCCACCCCAGACGTTACAGACAAGCCCTGCAGAGTCTGGCCTGGGTTCCCACCCCTCCCTCGAGCCAGCCAGGGCTGTGCACGCACGCCCACCGTGCCTTCCACGCGGGATCGCGCCCCGGGGGTTCCAGAGCACGCACGCGCTTGCCCCCAAACCCGTGCCCGCCTTCACAGCCCAGGCACGCGAACGCGTCCGTGCCCCCGGGAGCCGCCGTCCCGGCGCGCCGGTGGAGCGTGCGCGCGCCCCGGGGCCGCGTGGGGGTGGGTCCCGGGAGGGGGAGGCCCCGCCCCGCGCCTGCCCAGCCCCGCCCCGCGACGCGCCTGCCCTGGGCGCCGCCGGAAGAGGTGCGGCGGCGGCGCTGGCGTCACGGGTTTCCACGGGGGCCCCGCGCGGGGGCCGGGATTCCCTGGCGCAGGAACGCCCGTGACGGCGGCGCCGGGAGGCCGGACTGGGCTGGGGATGACGTCAGCCCCTGTGTCCCTGGAGCCGCGCCGGCGGGAAAGGGACTGGGGAAAAGGGAGTCCGGCCCCCACTTCACAGATGCGGACACTGAGGCCCGCGGGCTGTCATCCCTGACGCTTCCGTCAAGCGCTCAGCGCATGCCCGCTGTTGGGTCGCCCTCTCGGGGATGCGAGAGCCCCGCCCCCCTCCCCCCATGCAGAGACAGGGCCCAGCGCCTTCAGGGCTCCGGACCCCCTACTGGCGCGCCCGCCTCGCTCTTTTGCAGCGAGAGGGCTCACGGGGGGCCTGAGGGGGGCCTGGCGCCACCCGGCCGGGCGGGCGCTCGAGCCAGCTCTGTCCACACCGTTGGTCTCTCCCCAGCTCTGGCCGCTGCGGTGGCCAGAGGCGGTGCCCGCGTCCGAGCCAGGGCGCCCGGGCTGCCCGGCGGGGTGTGCCCACCGGTGGCTGCCTTCGTGCTGAGGCCTGGGCGAATGGACTAAAAATAGCTTGGGCGGGGAGGAGAGCTATTTTTAGCTTGAGTGGCGGGCCCTCCCAGTTCCCGGGTCAGCGGCCATTGGGTCAGGGCGGGAGTGGGGGGTTGGGGGCGGGAGGATCCACTTTGCGGGGTCCCCACGCCTCCTGGGCGTCCCCACCTTCCAGACCCCGGGGTCAGCGCACAGCCAGCCCGAGGGAGGACAGCTGGGGGAGAAAGAGCCTGAGGGGGCTAGCTAGCCTTGGGGGTGGGGGAGGGGTTGCCCGAGGCCACCTTTCCTCAACACAACCCCCACCCCCCAGCTGCCCGGGGCCTTTTGTTGGGCGGGGAGGCTGCTTTCTATTTTGGGAAGGCGTTGGAATAATTTCCCTGGCTATTTTTAGCCGGTTTGGGGATTCCTCCGCCCAGGCTGGCCACCCCCCTCTCCTCCTCCCTACTGACCCAAGGCCTGCCTCAACGATAAAGGGCACATAAGGACACACAGCCCCCCGGAGACGGGCATCTCCTTGGGGCAGACCTGGAGCAGGTCCCCATATTTCCTGGCTGGGGAAGGAGGGGGAGCCCTCAAGGGCGTTCCCACCGTCCAGGTGAGCCAGACATTCTGGCCTCCAGGAATCCATGACATCCCACAGCTGAATTCGATCTCCAGGGCAGGGCGGGGCTCCACAGTCTCTGACCTTTCACCTCCTTTCAGTGTGTGACAGGTCTGTCCCGCTGAGAACAAATCTTGACCTCCACACCCCTTCGCTGGGGGCTCCCATGTCCCCCAGAGGAAGATGTGCTTGGTGAGGGTAAACCGAGGCACAGAGAGGCCACAGGAGTGGGCCATATCTTAGGCCACTCCCTGATGTTTTCATCTCTGTCCACACTTGACCGCTTAACAGCTGGGTAACCTTGGGATAGTGACTTCCCCTCTCTGTGCCTCAGATGCCACCCTCAGGAAAATGGGGTGATAATGGAAATGGAGTTATTGTAAACATGCGAGTGAATATATGAAAGCTGTTAGAGGACGATCCTGGCAGGAGATGGAGCAGGTGGCTTCAGAAAGGACGGTGAGTTGAGTCTGGCTGGAGATGAGAGGGACGTTTTGGGTTCTAGCTGGCTCCACACCTTGAGACCACACTCCAGCCATCTGACTCTTCACGGTCCTTGAGGCTGGCAGGAGGGACTCCATGCTACAGATAGGGAAACCAAGGCTCTGGCATGATTCCATGGCCAAGGGTCTCATGCTGGGTGACACACGGGAGGCCAGTGTGGTCTCCTGACCCTTCCGGCCCACAGCATATTCCACGGCTGCCTTCTGCATACTTTCAGACGTTCTTTTGCTCATTCAGCAAATATTTGTTGGGCATTGAATGAGTTTCCTATGGCTGCTGTAGTAAGTCACCACAAATGCAGTGGCTTAAAGTAACACAGATGTCTTCTTTTTCAGTTCGGGAGGTCAGAAGTCAGAAACCAGTCTTCCTGGGCTCCAGGCTTCTGCAAGGCTGCGATCCTTCTGGAGGCCCCCGGGGAGAATCCATGTCCCTAGAGGTGCCCGGTCACCTCTTGCTTCATGGTCCTGCATCACGTGGCCTTTCTCGGGGCTCCCAGCTTCACATCACCTTCTCTCTCTGACTCCGACCCTCCTGTCTCCCTTGGATAAGGAACCCTGTGATGGCACCCCTGCCCCCATCCAGGTTATTCTCCCCATCCAAAGATCTTTAATTAATCCCATCCGCAAAGTCTGGAAAACACGCACAGGGGCTGGGCATTAGGGTGTGGATATCTTTGGGGGAACCATGCAGGCAGCTCCTTTGGTCAGACCCTGCTTGGCACGGACAGCCCGGGACAAAAGCTGACCCGTGCCTGCCCTGCTGGAACTCACAGTCTGGGGTCCATGGCCACAGAGATCAGGTGGTCACAATGATGAAGAAAAAATTATAAATAGGGTTGCTAGATGAAATACAAGATGCCCAGTTAAATTTGAATTTTATTTTTTTAAAGATTTATTTATTTGACAGAGAGCATGAGCAGGGGGAGCAGCAGAGGGAGAAGCAGACTCCCCGCTGAGCAGGGAGCCCGATGCGGGGCTCGATCCCAGGACCCTGGGATCATGACCTGAGCCGAAGGCAGATGCTTAAGGACTGAGCCACCCAGGCGCCCCTAAAAAAGTAATTTTAAAAAGCTGTCTAGGATTTGTGTGTGTGACTAGGCCACAAGTTATAATTTATCATGGAAGGATTGATCAGACGTGACAAATAAGCTGCAGTGTGTGTTAAGATCACTCAGGCTGTGGCGTGGAGAATGGAGCCTAGGTACAGGACGCTCTGCACCCGGGTGCCCACCTGTGGCTTCTGCCCGTATTTTACAGCCTTGGGGGTGGGCGGGCCCATGCGGGAAGTCCCGCCCCCAAGCGTGCACATGCTCATCCTGCCCTCGTTGAGAGAAGTTCGGCCAATCGGAGGCCGCGCTGTAGCGGGCCCGCCTCTCTGTGGCGCCATCTGCGCAGCCTGGGGGAGAGGAGCCTCGAGGAGTGCGAGGCCCGGAGGGTGGGCGCCGGCTCCTGCCGAGGCCCTTCACAGGACCGGCCCCGAGGCGGCCCCAGCAGCAGGGCGGCAGGCGGCAGTGCCCCTTCAGAGAAGGGGGCCCGTCCTCCTCCCGGTGCCTCGCGGGTTCGCAGACCTGAGGCAGGAGTGGCCACGCCGGCCCAGGGGAAGGCAGCCCCGCTCGCTAGCTGGCTCCCGAGGCCTGGCCGGCGCTCCGGGGACAGCACCTCGCTCGCCCCGGGACACGGGGCCCCCCGGGGACAGCCCCCCCTTCCTGGGACACAGTGCCCCCCAGGGACACCGTACCGCGGACATCATCCCCCCCTCCCCGGGACACGAGGTCCCCCTGAGACAGCGCCCCCTCTCACCCCGGGACACAGCACCCCACAACACCTCCCCCATAAGTGTCCCCAGGACACCCCCATACCACACCCACATACCCATCTCCTCTTCCCCTGACAACACGCCCCAGGACACCAGGCCTCCCCAACGCCCCCCACAGACACACACAGGTCCCCCCAGGACACTGGCCCTCCTGGGACACCGTCCCCATCCCCCAGCACCACCCCCCAGGGACATGGGTCCCCCTGGACACCAGCTCACACACACAGACTGGACCCCCTCCCCCCCAGCTGCGCTCTCTGGGGTCCGTGGTGGTTGCGCCCCTCAGTCTCCCCAGCCCCACCGTGCAGGGACCGGCCTTCAGGGAGCCCGTATTCCCTTTGCATTGCCTCGAATCACTGCACCCATGACAGTGGACAGTGCTGTCTTTACATTTATTTTTCATTTTTTTCATCGTGACAGTTTATTTTTGTGAGCCGACTGCGTCTGTCCAAGACAGGACAGTCGGCCTGGAGGTAAGGCTGGGACTCAGAGTAAATGCTCGCCGGGGTGAGGAGAGACCGTCGTCACTTACTTGTACCGTATGCCTGTTGGAAGTTGAGAGCATTACAGCATCTTGAGACCGTCGTCAGCCGGTTTTACTTGTGGAATGCTGATGATGTCCTTTACGCCCATTACGTATCTTCACAACAACCTCGGTACTACAAATTATGCTCCTCGTACCCAGGAGGAGGCTGGGATGCAGGGCCTTTCGTTGCTGGGCATCTCTCTCCGCTAAGTTGCAGGCAGAACCTGCCCTGCTTGCTCCTTTTCCATTCCACCTGGTTGCCTCTCGTCGGAATGCTTTCAGAGCCCCTCCCGAAACAGTCAGGGGAAGATAGTGGGTTCCACAACCCTGGGCCCCAGTCCACCGCAGCCCTCCTGATCCGGGGAGGTGTCTTCTGAAAACAGAGCCTCTGAGAACCCACGGAGGGTGTGCTTCCAAGTGTGCTGGCCAGGAGACAGACCAGACATGAAGGGCATTTCCTCCCTCCCTCTGCTCCAAAGGTGGCCAGGACGAGGCTGGCGGACAGACAGGACAGCAGGAGTGTGGGGGGCGCTTCCTCCCCGGGGGGAGGGGTGTCGCTGGCGGAGCAGGTCCATGACCATCGCTTTGCCAGCACGTCCTCCCCGTCCCAGCAGATGGGCCATGTGAGCTCTGACCCCATGCTCCAGCCCAGATTGTGCTGGTCTGAGAGTACCCCCCTTTCCAGACCTGGAGGACGGGGACGTGAGTGTTGGCCAAACTCAGAACCTCCCTAGAGTCTGCTGATACGTAGGGAGCGGGTTGGAGGCGAGCTAAACCAGGGCTTTTCCGGGGTGTTCTCTAGAGTAGGAGCCCACCTTCTCCTGCCTAAAGCCAATCTTTTACCTGGGATGGGAGCCTGGAGAGGGGGGAGTGTTCCCGCTCCAGAATCCACATGCTGCTTCGGCGGGGACTACCCACTTTCCTGCTCACAGAAGAGTGGAGGAAGGACACATCGTTGCGATCTGCTGTGGGAACCATGGGCGCAGGAGGGATGGGGGGGCTGGCGGGGCCCCCGACACCTGCTGGCTAGCCCCGGCTCCTCCTCGTCAGCCCTGTCCTGCTCCCATGTGGGCTGACGGACTGTGTTCTGACCAGAGAAAAAATGTCTTTCTCAACCGTGGGCTTGGAGTTCTTCCCAGAGGGATACATGCTGGCCAGAAAGGGTGCCGCATTCCTAGGGCCAGCCAGCCAGCGAGGCCTCGCACAGCACTCCCCCCAGCCCCACCGCGAGCACCCCGTGAGCCCCGAGCTGGCTTCTGCGTGGCAGGGGCAGGAACACCGGGCCTGACTTGGCCGCCCAGGGGGAGCCCGGCCGGAGCCCTCGCTGCTGCTGCTGCTTCCCAGGCCCCTCCTGCCGGGTTCCCCCCGCCCATCTCTTTGGATCTCTGGGGGAGGGGGAGGGGGCGTCCTGGGGCCCCCCCCCCCCCCGCTTGGAACCCCATTGGGGGGGGGGGGGGGGCAGGCTGGCGGGTCAGGGCTAGAGTGGTCACAACCCCAGCTTCACCCTTTCTTCGGGACGGAAACAAAGGTCTGATGATTAGGAACAAGATGTGTGCAGCGGGAAGGCCGCGTGGTGCTCGTCCCCCTCTCGTGGGAGTTTCCGGACGTTTCTCTGTTGGTGGCAAAGGTGTACACGGGGAAGGAGTTAAATAGGACGAGGAAGGACGGACAAGGCTGCTGGGTGTGGAGCCACCGGTCCACACTCCGGGCCGGAGGGACGAGCCGGCTCCAGGGCATGTTGGCAGGGACTGCCGCCCCCAGGCCGCCAGCCCTACTCACAGCCACCCCGCCCACGGTCACGGCAATCTGCAGGCCGCCCGGGGCCACGGTAGGTCCCGATGGAGATGGACCCGACCAGTGACGGTTTGGACAGGCTGGGGCCGCGCGAGGCCCCTCCCTGACGCTCTCATCTCCAGGAAAGCTCCGGAGCACAGCGCAGTCCGCTTCCCAGCGACCCAGCCTGGGGTCCGCAGGGGCGACTGTGACGGTGCATTTGTGTCCCACGCTGCCTTTTGCAGAGCAAGGAACTGGAAGTCACAGAAATGAAGGAACGTTCCAGAACCGCTGCAGGGCCCTCACGGCTCCTGCAGTTCTCACTTCAGATATTTTGATGCGACGTCACTGGTGTGAGAGCTTCGTCTTCGAGGGGCGTGGAGCCTTTAGCAATTACCAAGAACGTCCCTGAAGGTCTCATAGGATGCTTTTGGCCTTGCTTTCAACTCTGAAATTAAGTGCTGGTTGCTGGAGTGACTTGCTAAAGGTCACAGGGAGGCTGGGGCGTTTCCTCTTGTTGAGGTTTTTAAAAAATATATTTAAAAGAAGAAGAAGGGGGGGCGTGCAACTCTTGATCTCGGGGTTATGGGTTCGAGCCCATGCTGGGTATAGAGATGACTTAAAGTCAATAAATAAAATTTAAAAGAAGAAGAGGAGGACATACCAAAACTGGATGAAGGAATCGTAGAAGAAAACATACAGTCACTATTTGCAAAGTGACGGTGGTCTTTCAACTCTGTCCGTCTGTGCCTCCCCCTTACACCTGATTTTGGGGAGAGCATCAAAGCCCAGAAGAGGCTCTGAGGTCAGTTTTGGAGATGCACACAGACATCCTCAAAATGTGATCCCAAGTTCAAGATTAGCCTCTTAATTTCATAAATAAAATGCAGTCAATTGGATTTGAAAGGGACATAGGATTTTTTTTTTTTCTCTTGAGCAGAGGTTTTGTGAAGTAGAATCAAGGCCACTGAATATTTTTTGCACTGCATTTCTCCGGAAGTTGGTTGCGGATGCAAGGAGGGTTTGAGGGTCCCTTGTTCTGGACGAAGGCTCTTTGGAGCTCCGGGGCTGGGAGGGGGGCTGGCGGTGCCCAGGGGTGCACCCTCCCTGGGGCCTGGGCTCGGGAGCCCTGGTGCGTGGTCCAATGCTCTACCACTACCATCTTGAAATTCTTCATTTTGAACAAGGGGCCCTAAAAATTATGCAGCTGGTCCCGCTGAGAGGCTTTGTGACTCAGAATTTGCCATGTCTTCCCCCATGGGCTGGAAATGGTACTGGTGTGTGTGTGGTGACCCCACTGAGCATCGTTGTGAATTCGTTTGCTGCCTCTGTGGACGGCACTGGATTTCTGGCTCTGACTCTGTCCAGCTCCAGCCACTCCAGCCGGTCTCCATGCGACTGGGACCGACCCTCCTTTGTGTTGCACGGACCCCAGTCTTTGGATGTAGGGCCCACTCCAACCCAGTGCCGGCTCACCTGCAAATTCCCTATTTCCAAATAAGGGCGCATTCACAGGTGGGGGGCGTGGTGGGGCAGGACTTGAACATAGATTTTTGGGGGGACACAGTTCAACCCACTACACTAGCCTAGCTGGAGCTCCTCTCCGAAGCCTTTCCTGACCCGCCGCCCCGCCCCCGGCTGGAGCCCCGCCCCTCCTCTGTGCGGTGATGGCTGTTGGGTCGGCCTCTATGCCCCCGGACCGGCAGAGGTTTGATGGGCCTGTAGTAAGTGAATCAGTGAAGTGTGTTTGGTGGGAGCGCACAGAGATGCCTCCACAGCCAAATGCAATCATCTGGAAGAATCTGTTGCACTGGGTTGACCCGTGTCCCCTCCCCAAATTCCCGTCCACCTGGAACCTTGCAATGTGACCGTCCTTGGAGATGGGGTCTTTGCAGATGATGTTCGTTAGGATGAGGTCATGCTGGAGTGGGGAGGGTTGCGTCCAGGGACACCAGGAGCCACAGAGGGGGCGTGGTGGCGACGAGGCAGAGACGGGAGACGATGCTCCCTGCCAAGGGGCGCCGAGGACCCCGGGAGCCACCGGAGCTGCAGGAGGTGGGGAGGGTGCTCCCCCGGAGCCTCCCGAGAGCGACAGCATAAATCCTGTGGCTTCGAGCCACCCGGTTCCTGGCGCTTCGCCCCAGCAGCCCCCCAAAGCTGCGGCACCCACTCTCTCTGGGAACCAGGGGCCCCTGGGTGGGAGTGTGCAAGCCTGAGGCCCAGGAAACGGGAAGGGCCCTGGGGTGTCCGTGCTGGCGGGTGCAGGGGACGCCTCTGGTGCGCGCGGGGGAGCCGCCCATCCTCCCAGCGCTCACGGGTCAGAACGCGTGGCTTCTTCCTCAAGAACTGCCTTACTCCACTCTCCCCTACCCGCCCCACCCCACCCCACCGAGACCTAGGGGTGTTTGCGGGCCCGCAGGGTCGGGGGGGGCCGCCCGCCTCAGTGAATACCAGGCGCTTGTGGCGGGGGGTCTGCGCCCTCGGTGGGGGCTCGGGTGTGGTGTCTTGCCCTCCTTCCACCTTTTTGGGGGCGCAATGCCCGCTGGGCCTCCGGGCTGGGGAGACAAAGTTTGCCTGACTCAGGGGCACCCCTGCCTCCTGGCCACGCCAGCTCTGTGTCGGGCGCAGCCCCCGCTTGGCGCCCCGCTTGGCTCTGGGGGCGAGCATGGTGTGGGTTTTGCCAAATATATGCTGTCATTTATCCACCAGGACTGCATCCTGCGGGGCCGTGTCACTGCCCTCAAGTCTCCGTGTGCTCAGCCCCTTGTCCTTCCGCCCTTCCCCGGCCCCCTGATCTGTTCGCAGTCTCCTGGGGTGCCTCTTCCAGAACGTCCCAGGCCTGGGATCCCCGCGCGCAGCCTTCTCACACTGGCCTCTGCCACCTAATTCCTGCCCCTCGCGGCTTCGGGGGCGCGGCTCTTGAGGGCTCTGAGGCCACTGGGCCCCCCCAGGAGTCCAGCCACCCCCCCCATCTGCAGGTATTTAACTCTACGTCCCCTGCGAGATTCCTGACTCCACGTGAGGTGACGCAGCCACAGGCTCTGGGGAGGAGGGTGTGGACGTCCTTGGGGGTCACACTCCTGACCGCACAGCCTGTGCCCAGACCTGCCCGCTGGATGACGTCGTGTCCGGGGAAGCAAGCCGCCAGCCCCTTGGGTGCTTGGGGCTCACGGAGAGTCCTCCAGGCCACTGCACTGGGGGCGGGGGGCAGGCAGCGGAGCCCTTACCTGCTGAGTGGGAGTCCCTCTCGAATGGATCCCGTGTGCTTACCCAGCCACCTGTTGGTGAGCACCTGGGATGCTTCCAGGTTTTGGGTATTATGAGAAAAGCTGCTCTGAACATTCCTCCCGAGAGCTTTTGTGGACGTGGGTTTGATCCCTCTGCGGTGAAGGAGCAGAGCCGCCAGGCCTCTCCCCGGGGTGGCCCTAGCCTGTCACGGTCAGCAGCCGCTCTGAGGGGCCAGGCCGCTCCGCATCCTTGGCAACGCCTGCCTTACCTTCCAGCCGCTCGGGTGTGTGTATTTTTCTTTTTGTGCTAAAATGCACAATGCACAATTCATAAAATGCACATGAAATTCACCATCGTAACCGTCTCTAAGCACACAGCTCAGCGGCATGAAGCACACTCACACCGTCCTGCGACCACCCCCACCCTCCATCTCCAGAACGTTCCATCTCCCTAAACTGAGACTCTGTCCCCATGAAGCACGGACTCCCCACCCCCTGCCCCAGCCCCGGCTCCCACCCTCTCCTCTCTGTCTCTGTGGACGGGACTCCCCCAAGGACCTCCTGGGAGTGGGGTCCTGCGGGATGTGTCCTTCTGGGTCTGGCTCCTCTCGCTGAGCCCAGTGTCCTCGGGGTCCCTCCATGTCATGGCAGGTGCCAGGGTCCCTTCCTTCCTGAGGCTGGAGTGTGTTCCTGCGTGGGGACATACCACGTCGTGTACCCCTCATCTGCTAGTGGACCCTTCTGGGTGCTGTGAATCGTGCAGCTGTGAGCACACGCGGGTGTGTTCCAGCCCCTGCTTTCTGCTCTGCAGTGTGCACACCCAGACGTGGGGCTGCTGCTGCATCAGGTGGTAATTCTATGTTTGCGTTTTTGAACTGACTTCTGATCTTACGGTTTTTGACAAAAAGAGGATAATTTTTATGTAGCTGAATCTATAAATGATTTACACAAAGTTCGCTGCTGGGAGGTCAGAATCTCTCATGGACAGATTTGTTATTAAAGTTGAACTCTCTCCACAGTCTGGTCTGAGTCGGGACCATGACTCACTCAGCGTCTCCCCTGGGGTTTCTGGTGGCCGAGCGTGGCCCCTGGATGGCTGGACGGCAGGGGGCACCAGGCCCCAGGCGCTCCAAGCCCTGAGAGCTGGGCACTTTCCCGCGGGCCATGCCAGACGGAGGCAATCCCGAACCGTGGGGCACGGGGCTTAGGCACGCTGACCCTCACACAGCGCAGCCCGAAGTTTTCTTTTTTAATTTATTTGAGAGAGAGAGCGAGCACAAGCAGGGGGAGGGGCAGAGGCAGAGGGAGAAGCAGACTCCCTGCTGAGCGAGGAGCTGACTCGGGGCTCCATCCCAGGACCCCGGGATCATGACCTGAGCCAAAGGCAGACGCTTAACCAACTGAGCCACCCAGGCGCCCCTCCCGGAGGTTTTCTAACTGCAAACTGGAAAGCCCGCAGAAGCTGAGGGCCGCTTTGTGGGGCTGCCTGAAGCCACGTTCCATCTGTGGAGCCCCCTCCCAGCAGCAAGGGGCGCGTGCACGTGCGTGGGGGGCAGCCTGTCACCCCGGGCGCCAGGCCCACCTTCCCACCCGACCCCACCCCCTGCAGGCGGTGGGCACAGAGAGAGGACCAGGGAGCCTTTGTGCGGGGATTAGTCACTCTGTATTAACAATTCCACACAATATTAAAACACTGCAAGAAAGTGGGTGTGGCACACCTGGATTTTTTTTTTTTTTTTTAAACCAGAAATAAAAGCCACTGAACATCCAAACAGAGATGGGGTAGAACCTGCTAGGACCACGGCTGGCTTCTGCGAACCGGAGCGGGTCTTTGCAACGTTTGGCAATGGTTTCCATGGACAGAGAAGGAAGAGGGCGGAGTGTCCGACCTATGGCTTTTCGGGAGACTCCGCGGCAGGCTGGCTTTTTGTAAGTGTTCTTGGAGGACCAGAGCGACCTTTGGTGGCCTCACCTTGGCCCGGAAACTGCCCCCTGGTCCCTCGCCCTCGGGGCAGGCGGACGGCCTTTCCTGCCTGGGAGCTCGGTGGGGCCCTGGCTGCGCAGAGATGGATGAGCTGCTTGGAGGCCCAGCGCCCGGGCATGGTGGCCGGAGTCACAGGAAGAAGGGCAGCACCTTCCGCCGCCCGCGGTTCACATCCCCCAGGCCAGAGGTCACCCCCCGAGTCACTTAATTCTTGGCCTGGAGTGGGGGAGGGGAGGGGAGGCGCCCCGGCCGCCAGCCCCCTGGGGACACCCAGACTCTGTGTTTTGGGGGCGATGCCCTTCATGTCCCCCGCCCCGAGGTGGCTGAGAGACGCGGGTCTCCCCCAGGCCCGCTCTGCCGTCTCCATCAGCTCCTGCACACGCCGTGCACACAAGGTTTTCATGCGGGACGCGCGCAGGGAAAGCACGGGTCTACACTACGGACACGACACTTACTCTAGAAGGAAAAGAGGAGCATTTCTTCCTCAGCTAGAAAGACACCCATGGTGGGGCTTCTGCTGACGGCCGCCCCCCGGGGTCGAGGGCCCTGGCGGCCCTGGGGGAGGCAGCGGGCAGGTGTGGCTTTGGGGGGGGGCGCGCCCATCCTCACCCTCTCTGAGCCTAGTTTACCCACACCCCTCGGCCCCGGGGGCTCTGACTTGAGTTCGAGTTCACTTCAGGGCTTGGTGGAGGGGCACCGTCGGCTGAGCCCAGAGCGGGCCGTGGGGCTGCCCGAGGCTGTCGAACCGCACCGCCCTGAGCCGGGCTCCTGGGTGGCAGGGGTGGGGACAGATGGTGGGCCTGGGCGTGGCACAGCCGGCAGGGCAGGGGGGGACCGAGACCAGGGCCTCCCGTCCTCGCTGGGGACCCGCGGCCCGAGGACCAGCCCGGGGTGGTGGGGACGCAGGGGGAAGGACGGGCTCCAGGGATTAAGGCTTCTTCGCAGAAGTGGCCCGGACAGGCTTTGCTCTGCCAACAGCCTCCCGAGTCTTGGGGCGGATCCCGCCGTGCCCTGGCCTCCCCCCTGCAAACAGCTTTTGGTCTGTCTTGCTGTTCGGCTGGGGACAGTGAGAGGCTGGTTCCCGCCCAGTGAAAGGTGGCCAGGGCATCGGGCCTTCGTGGCTCCCCCGTCCAACCGCAGGTTTGGAGAAGCTGGGCTCCCCAAAGCCCCTGGTGCTCCCGGACCGGCCGGAGAGAGCTGGGAGCCGGGGAGCAAGGCTGGACCGTACAGCCTGCGCCCTGGGGGAGCCAGCCGCATGGGGACGTCACCTGCCGCAGGGGGACGCATCCCCCCCACCCCCAAACCTTAGCGCTGGTGGGATCTGGGCCTTGGCACTCGCAAGATCTCGGGGCGGGGGAGTTGGCACGAGGCCCCGGCCCGGGGTGTAAGATGAGGACCCTCCTGGTGGAGGACGCAGGGGTGCAAGGCAGGGGCACAGGGCAGGGGCGGGGCCCCCCTCCACCTCCTGCTCCTTTAACTGTGCAGGTGGTCACAGGGGCCAAGTGATTAAAGAAAAGCCACGGGAGGGAAGCGCGAGCCGGTTAGGCCTCTCACCGCGGAGGCCCCGCAGCTGCTTCCGGGAACTTGACGCCTTCTGACCCGCGAGGCCGGGGCCTCGGCAGGCCGCACTCCTGCTTGCAAAACGGCCACGGCAACACGCAAAAGTGGAAAACAAGACGCAACACATCCGCCCAGAAGAGCACAGTGTGACCACAGCGCCGAACCACCCACACGGCCGCTCGCGCTCCCGACGGGCCGGCACCAGCTGGCCGTATCCGCGGGCAGGGCAGGCTGCTGGGAATCCGCCTCCGTCAGGGGTGGGCTCCCAGGGAAGGGCAGGGGCCGCGGCGCGGCTGCCGGGTGACGCACACAGGGGCCACGCCGCAGGGCGACACGTGGCCACGCGGGCCGTGCTGCCCAGGCAGAGGCCCCTCCCGGCCCCTACCATCCGCGGGCGCATTCCACACGACGCGCAGCTGTGCGCTCAGCCACGGAGCTCTGGGCTCCGCCGTGTGGAGTAACAGTGGCTTAAGCGAGGAGGAGACATGTTTCCGAAAGGGTCCGCTGGGCCCTCCCCGCACCCCCCAATTCTAGTTGGCTCAGGAGAGAAGAAACAGTAACCGCACGGCAGCATGGGCCCGGCCCCAGTCTTCCCACAGACGGCCAATGGTGCGAGGCTCGCCACCCGCCCAGGCGCCCGGGGCAGCGGCCACGTCACCCGCCTCCTTCCCTTGGCCCGGCCCGGCCGGCTCTGGCCCACTACCCCGACGGCAGCCGAGAGCTTCCGGAAGCCGTGAGCGCATCACTTGGGCATTTCTGCTATTCCTGATGGGAAGCGGTGCAGCGCCCCCCAGCGTCTTCCAGCTGGGCCCGGAGGGGACGCTGCTGTTGGGCTCGAAAATCCACCTAAAGCCGGAGGACACATTTTTCCCCATCCATGGTGGCGGCTGTTCACCTTTCTTTGAGAACTGAACGTTTTGGGACTTGAGATGTTTTGCTTGACTGCGTAGTGAGTGATGCCCTAGCTGAGGGAGACAGAGGGAGGGACGCACAGAAAACACGGCTACAGAATAATACAAGGCTTCTTGTCCTTAAAGGGGTTCTCGGAGGCGGGGACTCCCACCAGCAGGGGGTCGTTCCGGGCGTGCTGCTCGCAGTAGCTCATGAGTTCCGACGAGGCTTTGGACACCTGAGTGCGGGCACAAGGACGAGAGAGGAGAGGTCAGACGGGCTGCCACGGGCATGTCCACTGCAGCCAAGGCGGGAACAACCCCGTGTCCACCCACCGGGATGGATACACCCGATGTGTCCCCCACGCACGGGAATGTGATCGGCCGCGAACAGGAGCCAGGCGCCCGCACGCGCGGCCCTGGGGACGGACCCCGAGCCCACGATGCTCAGGGAGGGACCGGGACATGGAAGGCCACGTGGGGTGTGAGTCCACGTGGGTGACATGTCCAGAACAGGCTCATCCGCGGACGGGAAGGGCTCTCCTGGGGCCGGGGCTGGGGAGTGACAGCTGATGGGGACGGGGACACTCAGGGAGGGACCCGGACACGGAAGGCCACGCGGGGTGTGAGGCCACGTGGGTGACACGCCCAGAACGGGCTCATCCGCGGACGGGAAGGGGGCTCGTGGGGCGGGGGCTGGGGAGAAGGTGGGGAGTGACCGTTGATGGGGGCGGGGATGCTCAGGGAGGGACCCGGACATGGAAGGCCACGTGGGGTGTGAGTCCACGGGGGTGACACGTCCGGAACAGGCTCATCCGCGGACGGGAAGGGGGCTCCTGGGGCCGGGGCTGGGGAGTGACAGCTGATGGGGACAGGGACGCTCAGGGAGGGACCTGGACATGGAAGGCCACGCGGGGTGTGAGGCCACGTGGGTGACAGGCCCAGAACGGGCTCATCCGCGGATGGGAAGGGCGCTCCTGGGGCTGGGGCTGGGGAGTGACAGCTGATGGGGACGGGGACGCTCAGGGAGGGACCCGGACATGGAAGGCCACGCGGGGTGTGAGGCCACGCGGGGTGTGAGGCCACGTGGGTGACACGCCCAGTACGGGCTCATCCGCGGATGGGAAGGGGGCTCGTGGGGCGGGGGCGGGGGAGAAGGGGGGGGGTGACCGTTGATGGGGGCGGGGACGCTCAGGGAGGGACCCGGACACGGAAGGCCACGCGGGGTGTGAGTCCACATGGGTGACATGTCCAGAGCAGGCTCATCCGTGGACGGGAAGGGGGCTCATGGGGGCGGGGGCTGGGGGGCGGGGGAGGTGACAGCTGATGGGGACGGGTTCCTTTCAGGCTGATGGAATGTTCTGGAACCAGATAGAGGTGGTGGTTGCACAACACCAAGGTGCTATCGTGCTGCTAAGTTTTATGTTAGGTGTGTTTTACCACAATTTAAAGAAGGTAAAAGAAGGGACTGAGTCTCCTTCAGGAGTTGCCCAGGTTTTAGACAAAAGGGAGAGATGGGGCCCTCTTTAGGATTCAGACCAAGACTCCATTCCCACCCAAGACAGGAGGGCACAGGAAGAACCGTCTGAACGTCGGAGGGGCCCCACACAAGCTCCTGTGCATTTCTTCGCTGGGCCCCTGAGCTGGCCGGGGCCAGTGACCTGGGCGAGGGGGCGGACACCTGGGGCTACCTGCATCAGGGTCCCCAGAAGAGGAGGGGGAGATGCAGGGAGGAGCCACTCAGCCCCTGGGAAAGCTCACGGGGGGCAGAGGGGGTGCCTCATCACAGCAGGGGCACGGCCCAGCCCTGCACCCCACCCTCAGGGTGCACATCTGGGGGTGTGGTGGGTACCATCTCACTCCGCTCCCCCGGGGCCGGGCTGGGGGCTGGGCACTGGGGTTCAGGGGTCCTGGGCCTGGGTGAAGGGGCCCCTGGGTCTCATCCCTGTGGCGGGAACTGTCAGAGGAGCTCGGCCCCCTGCTTCCCCAACTGCGAGGTGATCAGAGGAGCAGCCGAGTGGGCGCGAGAGGGTAGGACAGGCAGGGGTGAGAACTCCCCCTGGGCTCTGTGGTCTGCGGCCCTGCACCCCTGACAGCCAAGGCCGCCTGACCTTGTCCCAGTGCTGCCCAGTCTGCAGGCTGGCCTCTGGGTTCATCCTGGGGACACTCCTACCCATGACACTGACAACTTCCACTGTCCTGAGCACTTGGCCGCTCCCAGGGCCGTGCTGGCTGAGTCCGTGCCGCTTGGTTTCTAGAGTTGTATTTGGAAAGCAACCCTCCAAAACAACAAAAATAGCCTCCGGACCCTGGAAATAACTGACGCGGTGGCTCGGGCGTGTGGCCCCCCGCTCATGCCCCCCGTGTCAACAGGAGGGCTCTGCCCAGAGGCCTGCTGCTTGCCAGGCCCTGGCCCCACTGGCTTTTCAGATGTGCCGATGTTTGTGGTTCTGGTGGTCGGCTTGGGGACAAAAAGCCTCAGGCGGGACTGGAGTGGGGAGGCTGGGTCCCGTCCCGCTCCCCTCCTCCCTACGACGTTCAAAGGGGTGGCAGGACTCCTCCAGCACATCAGACGGGGGCCAGGATGAATCACGCTCTCCGCCGGGGCTGGGGCCAAACCGGCTCCCTAAAGTCAAACCACATCAACTGAGGCCTTCAAGCCTTTCTCTTTCTTCAGCCCGAAGGAATGCTTTGAATGCTTGGGGTTCTGGAACATTCAGACACCTCACGGGAGCCGGCCCCCCCCCCCACCTGGGGGGCTGCAGGAGCCCTCCTACCCGCCCACTGGGCTGGAGACACACTGCTTCCCACTCTGTCCACTGCGGGGCTGTCAGTCAGGGGTCAGTCTGTCCGGGGGCTGGGCCGCCCCTGCTGGTGAATCCCTGCGCCCAGCAGGGACCGTGGAGTGGCAGGTGTTCAGAAGATCAGTCTGAACAACTCCATGAGGCTGGTGTTTGATTTTATGTGTCCACTTGGCCAGGTCACGGTGCCCAAATATTTGGCCAAACACCAGTCTAGATGTCACTGGGAAGGTCATCCTTATATGAGATTTACATTTAAATGGGTTGATGTGGAGTAGAGAGACGACCCTCTAAATGTGGGTGGGCCACAGGCCATCAGTTGAAGGCCTTCAGAGGAGAGGAAGTCTGTCTCCAGGGGGCCCTGGGGACTCGAGCTGCAGTGTCAACCCTGGCCTGGATCCCCAGTCTGCCCTGCGGATTTCGGACTTGTCAGCCCCCATGGCCTGTGAGCCAGTTCCTTAAAATACCTCTGGCTCTCTCTACACACGTCCTCCCGGCTCTGCTTTTCTGTGGAGCCCTGACTGGTCCCGGGGCAGCCGGAGCGGGGCCAGGGCAGACGTGGAAACCCCCCAGGTCTTCTCTAGGGAGACTCCTGGCCGCCGGCTGGCTGGAGCCCGTGGGGGGAGACCACCGGCTGGAGGCGCCTCGACGTCCTTTGCCAGGTGGACACGGGTGTGATGCAAAGGTGTTCATACCTTCCTCACAAGGGAGGCCACAACTGGGCCACCGGCCCTTTCTAGGAAGACCGAGTCTGTAGAGCTGATGGCCCAGCAAGCCACTAGCTCTGTTTTGGGTCTCTGGTCCCTGATGGGTTAAGTGTCCGTGAGCAGGAACGGCTTGTCCTTTTTCTTTTTTTAGCATAAAAAGCAAACACACTTATTTAAAAAAATCCAAACAATGCAGAAGTGAAGAAAGTAGCCGGCAGGGAGCCCTGGGTCCTCCCTTCTCTGGACCACGTCTCTAACTTCTGTATGCACCGGTCCAGGGGCCAGACGGAGCCCGGCTGAGCAGCAGGAGGACCCCGAGGGCTGGGGGTGGGCTCGGCCCGCGTCTGTTCCCATCGCAGTGACAAAGCTGGGGCACACGGGTGGTCACAATAGCCCACGACAGGTTTTGTACCAGCCGGGTCTCTCCGTTGAGGCAACGGAGGCTCAGAGAGGTTAGGGAGTGGCCCAAGGTCGCACAGCGAGGGGCACAGCTGGAATGCAGCCCTGCTATGGGGCAGGCCCACCCCCTCCCTGGGCAAGGGCCTCCTCCCTACTCGGCCCGCCCGCCGGCTCACCTTGATGCGCTCGATGCCAGCTTCGATGCGGAGCTGCTCCACCAGCTTCCGGGCCTGGGCTATGTTGTTAGTGGTTGACATTGTCTGCCATCAGCTCTGGGCCCCGTTGTCCAGAGAGCTGTGGGGGGAAGCAGAAGGACGTGAGCTGGCTCGCGGAGCCCCAGGCCTGCAGCCGGAGGACGGCCCCCCCAGAAGCCTCCGCCTGAGCCCCGGTACCCATGTGCCCGGGGTCGAGGTGGGGGCGGTGGGAGGCCCAGCCGAGATGCCTCCCATGATCCCCCCGGTGCTGGTGGGGGGTAAGTGCTCCCCAGATGTGACCACCAAGCTTTTCAGGACAGTTCACCAAACCACAGTGTTGACATGGTGATGACTCAGAATGAGGGACTCATGGGGCACTTTCTCTGATCCCTGCCCTGCTCTGTGCCCCCAGCACCACTGACCCTGGGCAGGCTCACTGTCTGGGGGCATCCTGGGCACATCCCTGGCCCCCACTCTTCGATGCCAGGATGTCCCAGTTGTGACGGCCACAGATGTGTCCAGACATGGCCGAGTGCCCTGGGGCAGAGTCGCCGGGTGGGACCCTGGCTCTGGACCTCGGCAGGTCACCCGGGAGGCACCTGTGTGCTGTGGGTCGTGGGTCTGGCCTCCCTCCCTCGTCCGTGTGCTCATTTGCCCTGGAGGGTGGCCCACCACGTGCCGGCACTGCCCTGAGAACACCCCGCTAAGCGCGGCTGAGCGCAGGGGGAGCCCGTGGTTCCTGTCTGCGTGGGTGCCTGCCTCCGACTTCCCGCCGCAGGCCCGGCCGTGACCTGGGCCCCCACAGTAGGCTGCCCGGGCAGGGGTGCTGGCTCTTGCTTCTGGCACGGGAGAGGCTTCTGGGGGTGGGAGGGGGATTTATGTCACCCGTCGGAAAAGGGAGCCCACTTGGTTTTGCAGGGTTTTCCAGAGCTTTCTGATGTGCCGGAGCGGCCGGGGCAGATGACCACAGACTAGGGTGCTGAACACAGCAGGAATTTGTTCTCCCACATTCTGGAGGTCAGCGGTCTGAGATCCAGGGGTGGGCAGGGCCGGGCTCCCCCTGTGAGGGCCCAGGGAGGGTCCTTCCTGCCTCCTCCAGCGGCTGGTGTGGCCACATCACTCGACCTCTGCCTGGTCCTCACAGGGCCTTCTTATAAGGACACCCTCATCCACGACCACCTCTTCCTAACGACTTGCATCTGTAAAGACCCTATTTCCAGTTAAGGTCCCATTCCGAGGTCCTGGTGGACATGAATTGGGGGGGGACACTATTCACCCTGCTACGCTTCCCTTGAGTGTGGGTGGGGTGCCCCAAGTAACCCACTCAGGGCGGGTAAATGATTGCAGATAAACCCTCTTCCTGAACCCTGAGTAGCCTTTCCGCGGATTCTCCGAGGACTGCTGCTCGGTGGGGGGTGGGGGGGTACTTGCTGCTTTGATGACCAGATAGCACCCAGCGGTCTGCTCGCGCCCCCCACCCCTTCAGGAAGTGGGGGTTACGCCTTAGCGGTTCAGGGTGGGTCAGAGGGCCTCCCCACCTGCTCGCCCAACGAGAAGACCAGTCCTTTACCGCACCAACGATCCTGGCTTTGCTAGTGTTTGACGGTGACCTGTTTTCTTTCCCACATATTTTTATTGATTTATTTTTTAATAACTATAAAATTCTGAGATGCCTGTGGATTCACATGCAGTTGTAGGAAATGACAGAGCCTGTGAGCCCCTTGCCCGGTTTCCCCACGAAGACGTCTTGCAAAACCGCCGCTGGCATCACAGCTGGGAGGCCCCCAACAGGCACAGAGGACATGGGGCGTCTCTCCTGCCCCAACCCACCCTCAGCCCCGGCGACCCCCGATGTGGTTTCCTTCTCCAAACTTCCGTCATTTCAGGACTGGTGTAAGCGAACCGTGTGGCTGTAACCGTTACGGGCTGGCTCCCCCCACGGGGCCCGGTCCTCTGGGGACGCACGCAGGCTGCCGCGCATGGCTAGCTCCCCGCCGAGCGGCGGTCCCCTGCGGAAGGCGAATCTGGCCGGATTCCCGTTCTTGGCCGTCACGGACACAGCCACCAGTCATGTGCAGACTCTCGCACAAACACGGGGCTTTCTTTCTCTGAGCTCAACGCCAAGGACGTAACTGCGTGTTCAATTCTCAGAGACGATGCCAAGCTGCTTTCCAGAGCGGCGGCACCGCTTACATTCACACCAGCAGTGTACGAGTGGTGTTAACGTGCTTTTATGATTCAGCTGGGCAGTTTTTCCTGTTCCTGAAGGCCGTGAAAATCCTACTTTCCCCCCGAGCCTTCATTTAGGGAGCACAGCGGTTCTAACGGCTGATCGCGTCCCCCAAGGACGCCAGGCCGTGTCTGGGACATCTGGGGTCGCCGGTACTGAGGGGTGGGGGCCAGGATGCTGCTCAGCCCCCACCGTGCCCGGGACCCCCCAGAGGACGACCCGCCCGGGTGTCTTCAGCGTCCAGGCTGAGGAAGCCCCCAGGAGGACCCGCACGGGCATCTGTGCCGACACAGAGCCCAAGGTCAGGAGTCTGGGAAGATGCTTGGCCGGGTGACGAGCAGCACGCTGTGCCTTGTCACGATGCAGCGGCACTGTCCGCTCGGGGGTCACCAGACCCAGGGAGCTGCACACGAGTAAAGGCAGGTTTTAGCCTGCCTGCCTGCCTGCCTGCCTTCCTTCCTTCCTTCTTTCCTTCCTTCCTCCCTCCCTCCCTTCCTTCCTCCTTCCTTCCTCCCTTCCTCCCTCCCTCCCTTCCTTTCCCCTTCCTTCCTTCCTTCCTTCCTTCCTTCCTCCCTCCCTCCCTTCCTTTCCCCTTCCTTCCTTCCTTCCTCCCTCCCTTCCTTTCTCCTTCCTTCCTCCCTCCCTCCTTCTTTCCTTTCTTTCAGTTTTATTTATTTAAGTGATCTCTACACCCAGTGTGGGGCTCGAACTCATGACCCCAAGATCAAGAGTCACACGCTCTTCCGACTGAGCCCGCCAGGTGCCCCATATTTCAGATTTTCAAAACATTTTCTACTTAGCAATAATAATAATAAAAAAATGGACCGCTGATACACACAACACCTCGGGTGGATCTCCAGGCAGTTACATTGAGTGAAAAAAGCCAATCCCCAAAGGTTACAAGACGTGAGGTTCCATTCATAGAACATCTTTGAGATGAGAGAATTGTTGGGATGGAGGATAGATTCACGATTCTGGGGGTGGAGGCGGGTAGGCCTGGGCAGGAGGGGGCTCCTTGTGGCACTGGAAACGTGGGCTACCTTGAGGGGGCAGTGGGTTCACGCCCCTGCACGTGCGATAACCTTGCACAGAATCACACACACACACACACACACAGGCAAGACGGCAGCAACAAAATAAGGTAGGTGGACGGTATCCACGTTGACATCCGGCGTGTGATATTGGCCATACTCCCACAAAATGCTACCATTGGGGAAACAGATCGAATGATACATGGACTTTCTCTCTGATTTGTTTTAACTGCATGCGAATCTAAAGTGACCTCCATAAAAGTCTCAGAAAAAAGATCATTCCACCCGGCCTGGCTCCCTGTCCCTTCCGGCAGACATCCAGCCCCCTTTTGGGTCAAAAGAGGCCTGAGTGTGTCTGTTCTGGGAGCACAGAGCCCACGTGTGGGTTTCCAGAGAGCTCTGATTCAGCAGAGAGCTTCAAAGCAGCCACAAAACATCCAACTCAGGGAAAACTGCCCTTGGCTGGGCTTACAAATACCTAAATTACTCAGCGCTAAATATAGATGCACACGGAGAACAAACAGGCTGGCCCCATGGCGCGTTTTCCTTGGAAGGCCAGGGTGTCCTGCTGGGCATCCACACTCAGAAGTGCCCACCGGGACCCTAGGACCCCTGCCCCCCTGGGGCCACCCCCAACCGTGGCCTCCCTCCGAAGCACGAAGCCGCTAAGTGTGGCTGGCTTCCGGTTCCAGGCGCCATGTCCCAAGAGGCTCCCTCTGGGCTGGGTTATCACCCCGGCCCCAGAGGACGGCCAGGGATGGCTGCACGGGGTGTGTGCGTGTGCGTGCACACACGTGCGTGAGTGTGGGTATGTGAGTGTGCGGGTGAGCGTGCGCACACGTGCAGTCTGTGTATAGATGTGTGCGCATGCGTGTGCGTGGGCACACGTGTGTGCGGGCGTGCGTGTGAGTGTGCGCGAGCACACTATGTGGGGTGTGCGTGTGCGTGTGCGCGAGCACAATGTATGTGGGCGTGCGTGTGCGCGGGCACACGTGTATGTGCGTGTGCGTGAGCACACTATGTGGGCATGCATGTGCGTGGGCACACGTGTATGTGGGCGTGTGCCCGAGCACACTGTATGTAGGCGTGCGTGTGCGCGGGCACACGTATGTGCGCGAGCACACTATGTGGGCGTGCGTGTTCACAGGCACAAGTGTATGTGGGCGTGTGCGTGGGCACACGTGTATGCGGGCGCGCATGTGCGTGGGCGCAAGCACTGTATGCGGGCGTGCGTGTGCGCGGGCACATTGTATGTGGGCGTGCGTGTGTGCGAGCACACGTGTATGTGGGCGTGCGTGTGCACGAGCACACTGTATGTGGGTGTGCATGTGCGAGCACACATGTATGTGGGCGTGCGTGTGCACGGGCACACGCATGTGTGTGTGCGTGTGCGCGGGCACACTGTATGTGGGCGTGCGTGTGTGCGAGCACACGTGTATGTGGGCGTGCGTGTGCGCGGGCAGACGTGTATGCGGGCGTGCATGTGCACGAGCACACTGTATATGGGTGTGCGTGTGTGAGAGCACACGTGTATGTGGGCGTGCGTGTGCACGAGCACACTGTATGTGGGTGTGCGTGTGCGAGCACACATGTATGTGGGCATGCGTGTGCGCGGGCACATGTATGTGCGTGTGCGTGTGCGCGGGCACACGCATGTGCATTGCGTGTGCGCGGGCACACTGTATGTGGGCGTGCGTGTGCGCGGGCGTGTGAACGGACATGTGTGCGAGTGAGCATGCTGAGACGCTGGGACCAGACACCGGTTGCGTCACCGCAGTGCACGCAGCAGACTCAAGCCTCATCCTGGTGGGTCACTGACTCATGGCCCAGCCGCGGCCCGGGATTAGGCCAGCTCCAGCAGAACAGGCAGGGGCGCTGAGTCAGCCCAGGGAACATTCCTCACCGGCTGCTGCCCCACAAGAAGCATGTGACGGCGCCAGGCGCCCGACCTGGCCGGACCTGCCGGGCCCAGCAGAGCCTCACCGGCCCCAGGAGCCCGGCACAGCCTTGGCAAGCTGGGGGACAGGAGGGAGCGGGCGGGGGCAGTCTGTCCCGGCCCTGACTCCAGGTCCTGCCGCTGCCGAGGCGCCACGGGGCACGGCTCCCTTGCCGGCCCCGCCTGGCCTCCGGGTAAAGGGCCAGGAAGCCATGCCGAGCATAAGGGGCTCCTGCCTGAGATCCTCACGTGGGGGTGTGTGACAGGCGAGGACAACGGAGGTCCCCCGCCCTGCGGTACGTCGTGAGGCTGTGGTCCTCATAAAGAGAGGGCAGTCACCTCCAGATGGGACAGGTCTGCCCTCACACACGAGGCTCCAGCACACGCAGGGTCAAACACGCCATGCGGGGGGCAGCACGTCTTCCACGGTGGGCTGTGGACGTGGCAACACGGGGAATCAGTCAGAATGGGGTCTCTCCCGCCCGGCACTGCCGACCCAGGGCTGGCTCGTTCTCTGGGGGGCGCTGTGGGGGCTGAGTGGCGTCCCCGGCCCACCCCTCTGTGCCAGGAGCACCCCCAGTCCTGACGGCCACAGACGTCCGGACATCGCCCGGCGTCCCCGGGGGGCAGGGCTGCCCTGCGTGAGGACCACTGGATTGCATCAGACCTTTATTTCACACCCAAAGAGATTCCATAAAAAGAGCCATAGAGTAAGGAAAAAATAGAAACAAATCAGTAAAGCTGCACAGGACACTTAATCTCAATCACGGAGAAGTTATGTTCTAGCAACTGAAGCAACAGAATGAACGGAGAAGATCGGCAGCTCTGATGTTCCGTAAAGGCGTAGAACTTCACAACAAACGCTAATTAGACTGGAAACCAAGACCACCGAGCCAGCAAAGGCCACGGCAACACAGAGGCTGATGGGCGACCCTGAACACGTCAGCAACACTTTGGCTGGGCCCCGCGGAGAGGCCGCGCAGGACTCGCTGAAGCTATTCAGGTAAGAAGTCGTTTAGCTGGTAAAAAATAAAGTGAGCAGAACAGCCTCGCGGGCAACGGAGGGCAGCAAGCGGGAAGACAGCACCACCAGCTGTCCCTTCACTTACCCACGACGCCAGGAGGGCCAGGGGAAAAGCACCACCTGACACACTCGCTCCACACTCCCTGGTCCTGTAACCCCGTCTCAGCCTCCTAAACCGGACTCCAAGGACTCCAAAGCCGTCCCTTAAATCTTCTGCTTGGGCATTCATCCCAAGGGGGGGAAATCAAAGGAAATAAGAAACCGTGTACGAGAGGTTTATAACAGCGAGAGCTCAGACCCAAACCACAGGTCTTGTTCTGCGACAGGGGAACGGCAAATTCAGTGGGACATTTCCCAGGCGGAACATTACGCGGCTGTTATAAACGGTTCATAAGAAGGCAGAGCGCCAAGGGGGCGTGTGTGAGAAGAGAGACTGACAAAGCGCCAACGTTCCAACGTTCAGTCATCTACCGCTGTGTTAAAGTATACGTGGATAAAGGCAGACAGGAACCTCAAAGTGACAATTCTAAGTAGGCCCTATGCCCAACGTGGGGCTCGAACTCATGACCCTGAGATCAAGAGTCACACGCTCCACCCACCAAGCCAGCCAGGTGCCCCTCAAAGTGACAATTTTGTTAGGGATGGTTTTTATAACTTCCTTCAATGAAATGTTTCCCGTTAAGGTATAATTTGCATACAGTAAAATCTGTCCTTTTGGGCACACGGTCGACGAGGTTTTACAAACACATCCTGTCATGCAGCTGACACCACCCTCCAGATCCAGACTCCGTCCCCCGAAGCCACGGCTTCGGCAGCCCCGATCCGGGAGGTCTGCACACAGAGTCCCGCGTGCGGGCCTGGTTTTGTTCCCTCAGCACGAGGCCCTGTTGTGGGGCCCACCGGCACGCCGCTCCTTTTCGGGGCTGTGTAGTATTCCACCTGGGGACAGCGTGGTATGTTGGCCCGTTCACCAACTGGGCGACGGCAGGGTCGCTGGCGATGGTGAAGAATGCCCCGATGTGGGCGCCTGGGTGGCTCAGTTGGTTAAGCGACTGCCTTCAGCTCAGGTCATGATCCTGGAGTCCCGGGATCGAGTCCCGCATCGGGCTCCCTGCTCGGCGGGGAGTCTGCTTCTCCCTCTCCCACTCCCCGTTTGTGTTCCCTCTCTCGCTGTGTCTTTCTCTGTCAAATAAATAAATAAAATCTTGAAAAAAAAAAAAAAAAAAAAAAAAAAAAAAAAGAATGCCCCGATGTGTGCTCGCACACAGGATCTGTGGGAGCCCACGTTCCCAGTCCTCCTGGGTGAGCGCCAGGTGTGGGATTTCCAGCTACTCGGGCAGGTGTATGTTCAACTTTACAAGTTAAACAATTTCCAAAGTCATGGCACTAGTCTGTACTTGGCAATAATCATAGACACGGAGTTACAAACATAGTACAGAGTCCCGTGTGCCCTTCTCCCGACAGTGACGTCCTACGTGACCGTGGGACATCATGAAGCCGAGACAGGGAGGCTGGTCCATGCCATGCTCAGGTGTCACCAGCCCTCCCATGACTCATTTCTGTGCAGAATGGATTTCTGTCCCCACCCGTCCCTCCAGGAGGGTCTGGTGGCCATCCCTGACCGAGTGCTGAACCCCTTCCTCCAGAGCTCCTCGTGGAGCTGGGCCGCCTGCCCGCAGGCCTGCCCCACACTGCCGTGAGACCCACGGGGCAGACGAGGTTTGGCAAAATGCTTGCTGAGTGGATGGATGGGCAGATGCAGGTGAAAAAGTGTGATCAGAATTGGCGGCAGCATCGGCCGGGAAGTCTGGGCTCCCATCTGCAAAGCTATGAGGTGGCTGAACCCTTGTGTTTATCAAATCCTAACATGCTCGGTCAACAGTGGGGAGGCCAGGTCTCTTCCCGCCCTGCACCTTGGACACTGGGGCCAGACTGTTCTCTGTGATCATCGCCCCGCCCCACGCCCTCAGTGCCAGGAGCACACCCGTCGTGACAACCACAGACGTCCCCAGACACTGCCCCATGTCTCCTGGGGGCAGAATCTAAGTCCTTTATCAGAAGAAACTGCAGCTAAGAGAGGCTCATTTGGGCAAAACGTAAAGTTTTTTTGAAACTGAAATGGTAATAAATGAAAACAGAAGCTTGTTTCAAAAGGGGTTTAATTTTCTTTTCTTTTTTTTTTTTTTTGGTGGAGAATGTTTATTGTATAAAAGAAGTAAGGGCTACCCCTTCCTGGGGCGCATGAACAGGACCCACCCCCCCCAACCTCCCCCATCAGGAAGCCCAGCCGGGGGCTGCCCTGGACCTGCCCCTGCAGCCCGAGGGAGACCCTGCTCCCTTCCAGCCTCCTGTGGGGTCCAGGTAAAGCTGGAGCTGTGCCCCCAGAAAAAGGAGACAGAGCAGACAGGACTCCACTGCCCCAGCCCTGTCCCCAGGAGGGGTGGCCTCATCCCCATGCTTCTACCCCCTCCCCACCCACACCACTCCCCCACAGCAGACTCAGGGACACCAAACATCTCAACACGACAGCAAACACGGGTCGGGCGGGGCTGCTCTTCTCGAAGCAGGCTCTAGAAGACTGTGCACTTCTTCCCCGGCTTTTTCACGGGGGGTGGGCAGAGCACAGCCCGGATGGCCTCGTCAAACACGGTCTTCAGGCCCCGCTGAGTGAGGGCTGAGCACTCCAGGTACTTGACAGAGCCTGGGAGCAGAGAGGGTAGGGGCTGCGATCTCGCGGGCCATGGCCAGGCCCTGGGGGTAGGTGATAGGTGCCAGCTTCTTGTCCCGAAGCCGCTCGATGGTGTCCTTGTCGTCACGGAGGTCCAGCTTGGTGCCCACCAGGAGAATGGGCGTGTGGGGGCAGTGGTGTCGCACCTCTGGGTACCACTTGGCTCGAACATTCTCAAAGGATGCTGGGCTCACCAGGGAGAAGCAGATCAGAAAGACATCAGTTTGGGGATAGGAGAGCGGCCTCAGCCGGTCATAGTCCTCCTGCCCGGCGGTATCCCACAGCCCCAGGTTGACCGGCTTCCCGTCCACCATCACGTTGGCAGAGTAATTGTCGAAAACGGTGGGGATGTACTCTCCCGGGAAGGCGTTGGTCGTGTAGCTGATCAGCAAGCAGGTCTACCCCACGGCGCCGTCGCCGACCACCACGCACTTGATGGCCTGCATGGGCGCGGGCCGGGCGGGCGCGGCTGCGAGCCGAGCTGCGGAGAAATGCCCGGCGCCGCAGCGGCCGCGGACCCGAGCCAAAGGGGGTTTAATTTTCTTAGCATCCAGCGACCTTCTGTGACTGGAAGTCACACAGGGCGAGCTGCCCCTTGAAATCAACCAACCACACTTTCGAAGCAGGTGAGGCTGCAGGTGCTGGAGAGGAGAGAAGCGGAAGGAGGAGCCGAGTGGAAGGAAGGTGGCAGGCCTAAATTCTGCACAGACCTCAAAGCTGTGTGGCTTTGGGAAAGTTACTTCCCCTCTCTGAGCTCCAGCAAACTCTGCGGTGCTCAGAACGACACGCACTCCCTGGGCCAGGCCTGGCACACCTCCAGGTCCCCAAGTTCCAGTGCCGAGGAATGGGGGCGCCCAGAGGCCGGCAGCCACGGAGCAGGCCCTCTTTGAGGCACCGTGGCGACTGCTAATCATAAACGCAGCTGCTGGAGATACGGAACCAGAGACAGGTGCCCTGCACGTCCTGTGCCCAGCGAAGGTGGAAGGGCCGGCTTGCTGGAAGCTATTGAGAAATCCCGCTCCCCACGGAGCTGCTGCACTGCGGTGGCCACTCCCCTCAGATGCCCAGGAGCCGCGTGGGACGGGTGCGTGCGTGATCAGAGGTGCTCCGGCCTCTGGGGACCCTCAGCCACAAAGCCCTCCTGCGGAGCCCGCAGAGCCTCAGGTCTCAGGGAGAAATGGAGTGATTTCCGGGCACCTCGTTCCAAGGGACAAAGGTGGCCGCTGGCTCCTGAAGGTGCAACTGGCATGTCTGGAAGTGGGTTCACATCCCAGCTCTGCCCTGACCTGGGTCTTAGCTTCCTCCACTGGAAAATAAGAGGGCGGTTCTAAAAGCTGAGAAGGGTTCCCAGTTTGTCACCGGTGGTTCTAAGATCCAGATGATCCACGTTGGCGGCTTCCGCCGACTAAGTCCCTTGGACTTTGAATGAAGACCTCTATCTGCCGATTCTGGCTTACACCACCGTGGGCCCGCTAACATGGACAGGCTCTCCTGCTGAGGGCAACCAGAAAAGCTGGACAGAACACAGGCATATCTGCTTGAGGGCACTGGAGGGTTATTAGTGAAGAATTTACAGCTAGGATCTGGGGGAGGACAGAAGCCCAGGAGTCTGGCTTTTGGGGTAACTTTTTCCCAGGACAGAAGGTTTGCTAAGAGGCTGAGTGGTGCTTCCATCAGCCTTGCAAGGCTGGCGATACGGAGATTGAGATCCAGGGCCCTGCAAAGGGAGAGCGCTGGGAAAAGTCCCCCTTGGTACAAACGGGGAGAACAAAGCCCTGCAGTCCAAGCATAAGAAAAACTCAGATGTGGTAACAACATGGGCAGATACTGTGTGTGTCTTTCTTGGGCATTTGAATGAATGGCAATTTCTGATTAGACTGTGTTTTTTTTTTTTTTTTAAAGATTTTATTTATTTATATGACAGAGAGAGACATAGCGAGAGAGGGAACACAAGCAGGGGGAGTGGGAGAGGGAGAAGCAGGCTTCCCGCTGAGCAGGGAGCCCGATGCGGGGCTCGATCCCAGGATCCTGGGATCATGACCGGAGCCGAAGGCAGACGCTTAACAACTGAGCCACCCAGGCGCCCCAAGACTGTGTTTTTTTTTAAAGATTTTATTTATTTATTTGACAGAGAGACAGCGAGAGAGGGAACACAAGCAGGGGGAGTGGGAGAGGGAGAAGCAGGCCTCCCGCGGAGCAGGGAGCCCGATGCGGGGCTCGATCCCAGGACCCCAGAATCATGACCCGAGCCGAAGGCAGACGCTTAATGACTGAGCCACCCAGGAGTCCCTAGACTGTATTTTAGATGGAATTTAATTTTACCGTCACTTCTACCATAGGTGACATTACCTGAGAGAATTTTCCCAAATAATCCTGCAAAATTATGTGGTCCCTGCGTTTATTACACACACAAAAGGATACGGGTAAACAGGATACAGGTAAACCCTTAAAGCGACTGCAGTAGAGTGCCGAATAAACCCAGCCCCTGGGACCGGACTGAGGCAACCCTAGATAGCGGGTGGCCCTAAATGCCAGGCACAGGTAAACAGTCTTAGGACTCAAATTATTTCCACAGACAGGTCGGCAAGCACAGTATCGAGCACACAACCAGCAATAACCAGGCAGACGAGGAGATAAGGCCCCACAAACAAAAACCAGCAGGAATAACGGGCAAGATGAACAGACTCACGGGGGTTCCCGACACTGGAGTTGACAGACACTTTAAAATAATTGTGTTAATTACGTTCAAGGAGATGCGTAGCTGAGACTGGGGTTTTAGCAGCACGGGACACTACAGAAGAACCAGTGGACATGTGCGTGACGCCCATATCTAAAAGGTAGGAACTCCGCGGAGAGAACGGTATTATTGAAGACGACTAAGGGGAAAGTTGGTGAGCTGGAGGACGGTTCGGGGAAAACATCCAGAACGAAGCACGGAGACGCAGAGGGGAAGGAGAGACGGAGGAGAAGGTGAAAGACAGAAGGAAGCAGTAAAGGTGTAACACACATGTGACCGGAGCTCTGGAAGGAGAAGAGGGAGGATGGAGCAGAAGCATCTCTGAAGTGGTAACAACAGACAGTTTCCCCCAAACTGAGGATGAAACAAAATACTACTTTCAGCCACAGATTCACCTAGAACCTCGGGCAGGATAAGCATCTTAGACACTGACAGAGAACTAGCCATAAGCCCAGGAAAAGGTGCTCCCTGATCAGTTGTCAGGGAGATAGGAACGGAAAACTGTAATGGGAGGCTCCTTCATGAGCGCTATGGGGGCGAGAATGAAAAAGACTGGCAGCTGTAATACTGAGGACGGCGCTGAAATGCTGGAAGTTGCAGGCGTTTCTGAAGGGAGTGTAGAACAGTACAACCACTCTGGAAAACGGGTTGGCAGTTTCTGAAAAGGCGAAACACGTACCTAACCCATGACCCAGCAGTTCTGCTCTTAGGGACCTACCCAAGATAAACAAAAACATACTCCCAGGAAAGGACTTGTACGAGATGTTCGTACGTCTTTATTTATAATAGCAAAAACTGGAAGCAACCCAAATGCCCGCCAACAGGAGAACGAATAAGCAAACTGCGCCAATTCATGCCATGAAATATGGTGGCATTTACAATGACAAAACCAGCCTACGGAGGAGAGGAGCCACACGTGTGAATCTCAAGAATATCTTGTCCAGCAAAAGAAGTCAGACAGCAGAAACGTTTTATGTCTTGACGGAGGTGCATGTTTGTCAAAATTCATCCAGCTGTATATTTAAGATCTGGTCATTTTACTGACTGTGAATCACACCTCAATAAAATCAGTTAATTACAAAGCAAACAAGCAAACGTAAGCTGCTGGAGGGAAAAGCACCACCATCAGGCGGACTCAGGGAAAACCCTAGACCTGGTGAAAACAGACTTCCAGATTTAAGGTGAAATACAGACATTTCCAGACAAACAGGAACAGACAGCCTCTTCAGCAGACCCGCCTTGTTAAGGTAGAGTAAGAGGATATTAGAGAAACATGAGCCCAGACGGAAGGGAGGAAATGCGTGAAGGAGTGAAAAACCCGGGACAGAACTTGACAAAACCACTCGAGAGTTCTCATGGAAAACTCAGCAGGGAGTGGAAGCCCCCGGAAATGCCTCCGCACCCCAGTCACCAGCTCCCTAGTCGCCTCCAACCAGTTTTTCAACAGCCGTTCTGTGCGTCCGCCTTAAACATTTTGGGATGCTCCCTTTTATTACGCCGTTTTGGTAAGTGCGCCCCAGCGACTGCAGCCCTGGGTGCTGCTTCGGGAGGATGCCAGCGGCATCTTCTCTGGGCCGTGTGGCTTCACACACAGGAGAAACTGAGTCAGCACCTGAAAGCTGCATACACACCTGCATCTGGCCCAGGCCCAGAACGAGAGACCCACGGCCGGCCGGCCGCAGACTTCTCTGCCCGCCGGGCCCTCCCCACACTGCCTGCAGCCTCAGCAGGCCCCTGTGCCCCCTGCACCCCCCCTTCCGACAGCTGGAGCCTGACCCTCCCTTACGCAGAAACCGCGAGGGGGCCTCGCTCCCTCACAGAATCAGGTGCAAAGTCCAAGCTTGTCACTCACTGTGCTCTGCCGGGAATTCCCCCAGCATCTCTCCTGCTGTTGTGGCCTGAATGTGTCCCCCCAAGTTCATGCAGAGATCCCAAGTCCCAAAGGGACAGCGTCAGGAGGTGGGGACCTCCTGAATGGGATCAGTGCCCTGAGAAGGGGCTAAAGAGGCCTGAGTTCTCTTCTCCCTCCATCTGACCCCACTCTCTGGGTGTGGGTGCTCCCCAGGTAATGCAGAGGGCCATCCTGGGCCTCTCTGTATGCGTTCCCACCACGTGTGCCCAGGGGATCAGTACTCCTGGCCGCCTGCCTCTTCCAAGGGCTGCCAGTTCCTTGGGCATGGGGTCCACGTCTTCCTCCAAAATATTTTCTGCCGTGGCCCCCTGAATCACCTTTCTAGGAGAAATCTCACCATACGACTTCTCTGCTTAAAACCATCCCCAAGCGAAATTTTAGAGAAATAGGACCTGTCACACACGTGGATTCACACCCCGCGTGGCCTTCTGTGTCTGGTTCCCTCCCTGAGCATTGTGGGCTCGGGGTCCCTCCCCAGGGCAGCCCCTGTTCGTGGCTGAGTGATATTCCATCATGTGTGTGGAGCAACGTTTTTAAGCAAACGCTTTTTACAAGAAAAGGAAGAAAAAGAAATACCTCCTCTTGCTGCTGTTGAAACCCAAGCCAATGCTGTTTTCCCAGTAAGAACTAAAACCAGTGAACGGCTTGCCAGACTTAGAGCGTGACGTGGAAGACTCGTGTTTCTGGCGGGTGGGCAGGAACATGAGGGCTAGCCTGCATGCGGTGCTGGGCGATGGCGTGCAGACCCAGTCCTGGGCACGTGCCCTGGCTCTCCGAGCCCCAGCTTTCTCACCTGTAAAACATGGAGCTGGAGAAGTATCTGATTTGTTACATAGGTAACGTAAAGATGGGGGGCGCCTGGGGGGCACAGTCGGTTAAGCGTCCAACTCTCAGTTTCGGCTCAGGTCATGATGTCAGGGTCATGAGATCGAGCCCCGCGGGCTCTGTGCTCAGCGGGGAGTCTGCTTGGGATTCTCTCTCTCTCTCTCTCCCCCTCTGCCCCTACACCCCCCTACAATATATAAATAAATCTTAAAAAAAAAAAAAAAAAGATGGTGCAGCAGCTTCATCCTGTGTAAGCCACGCACACGGGAAGCTCAGTCTGACGACTTTACGCACGCCTGTGAAACCATCGCCAGCCCAAGATCACGGACGTATCCCTCACCTCCCAAGGCTCTGAGCTTCCCAGCTTCTCTTGCTGCTCAGAAGCCGAGCGCTTTCTGGTCATTCTGACCTCACCTTGTGGATGAGGCATCGGAGGCCTGGAGACGGGCAGAGGTTTGTTCAAAGTCACCCCCCCAGCAACTTGCAGAAACGGCAGTAAAGAGTACTAGCAGTCCCTATCATTCGTCAGGGCCATGATGTCCGGCACCACGAAGGAATTACTGTGCCCATTCTCACATGTTTGCAAACTGAGGCTCAAAGATGTGCGCACGTTAATAACCTTCCCGAGACCACATGGCTGGTGGAGGTTGGACCAGGGTTCGAATGTAATTCCCAAACCAGGACTCGTGGGGAGATGAGCCCTGGGGGCCTCCTGGCCACATCCCGCCGCATTGCCCTGTCCCCCTCCGTGCCGACTCCCCGTGGACAGAGGCAAGCTTCGAGGTCAGGGCTGGTGTGGACTTTGTATCCTCCACGGCCCGTGTACTTGGCAGAGGGCTTAGGGAGTGGGGTCTACGGCGCTCCCGGGTCTGAGGGTTTACGGTTCCAGGGCTCTCAACACCCACACCGGTCCCAGGAGCCTCAGGACCACTTCTTCCTTTGGGGAAGGCCTGGCTGCTGTGTGTGCTGCAGACGTCGGGGGCCTGGGGCGCTGAGGGCTCCGAGAGAAACCCGAGTAAGCGTTAGTGACAAAGGTCTTAGCTGTGTGCTTCCTGTCCAGCAGCGTGTAGGCGAAGCCGGGACTCCGAGTCCTGGGAATGTTTTCCCACGGACGAGAGCACCCCTCCCTGCCACCTTCCCACAGCGTGGCCCATGTGAGTCCGAGAAACCCGTGTGTTCCCTGGAAGGCATGTCACCTCGGCACCCCGTGGAGGACCCCCGGGGGGGCTTCCCGGGATCATATTTCTGTCTCCTCGGCCCTCCCCTGATGGGACTCAGTGAGTCGGACGGAGTAACGGGCGCTCGAGCTCAGCTCAGGCCCAGACGTAGCGGGCTCTGAGAGGCCATTCAGACCCTGCGTCGCGCCAGGGTGCTTAGCATGACAGCGTCTGGAGCGCCCCCAGGGGGACGCACGGCAAGCAGACGCCCGAGACCCCCCTGCGGGTGCGCAGGCTGAACCTCGGCGTGGTGGCGTGCAAAGCCAAGGTGCACACGGGGCCCTGCGGGGATCCCGGGGCTAAAGCGGGTCTGCTCCCTGCCTTCCTGGCACATGCCCTGGGCTGCGGTCCCCCCCCCCACCCCGGGAGCTGATGCAGCCTCTCTGTTCCGCCCGGGGTGCCGACTCCACCCCCGGAGGTGTTTTCCAGCTTCACAGGAAGCAAGGACAGCCAGACAAAAATGCCCGCGACCCCTCCGAATTCCACACATAGCTCTCATAGCTGGGGAGGGCGCCACCCCCGGCCGCTCCTGGAGCCCGCACCCCAGCGGCCTGCGCTGGCTCCTTACGAGAAGAGGAAGAGTGCCCTGCCGGTGGAGGCTTCCAAAAGTTGGCGGGCTGGGATGCGTAGCCGGAAAAGAATGTGAAAAATGTGCCTGGCGGGGCGGCGGCCAGGAGGGAAGGGCCTTCAAGGAGCGGCTCGCGGGCCCAGGGTGCTGGTGGCCTGAAGGCGGTGTGGCTGAGGACCCCTCCTGGCAGCGCCAGCACCGCTCCCCCCCCCCCTGCTGTTTAAAAGGAGGGAGGTCAGGGATGAGGTCTGGGCTGTGGGGAACCGTGTTTCTGCACCCAGGGGGCTCGGGCTTCTGAGAGCCGGGGGGAGGCAGCTGGGGGGGTCTCGTGTGGGCAGTTCCAGGCTCCGAATGTTCCCTGACAGCCCTGGGGCCCCTCGGGGAGGCCCACTCACATCTCTTCTGCAAGGTGTGAACTCGCCAGGCCCAGGGCTGCAGAGGCGGGCCCGAGGCTAACTCCCACGCTGGGGAAGCAAGGCCAGGGCTGATGGCACCTGAAATGAGGTGAGCGGGGCTCTGGAGTCGGTCCTTCCAGGAACCCACCGCTCAACCATCCCGTGTCTCCCACACAGACACGTCTTCAGGAAGCGGCAGGAGCATCAACGAGACCCAGCCTCCGGCCCCGGGAGCTCCAGGGCAGGCCTCCTCAGGGCCAGGGTATGCGTGCCTGTTGGAGATGAAACAGGTGTGGGGGGCTTCCCTCTACGATGACCCCCAGTGACTGCATACGATCCCTTGGCCTTGAGTGTGGGTGGGACCTGAGTAGAGGACCCAAGCTCGCTCCAGGGAAAGACTCTGCCATGTGGTAGCAGCGGCTTTAAGGCGGGGAGATTGCCCTTGGTGGGCCTGATAGAATCAGGGGAGCCCTTAAAAGGGTGGAGAAACTATCTGAAGCTTGAAAGGGATTTGGTGCAGAGAGATCCCTGCTGCCGGCTCTGAAGATGGGGGGCTGGGGCATGGAATGGGGGCGGCCACTAGGAGCTGACAACCAGCAAGGGAGTGGGGACCCCCGTCCTGCAGTTGCAAGGGGCGGAATTCTGGAGCAATCTGAACGGGCACAGAGACCTCAAGCTCCAGAGGAGACATTCTGACTTTGGCCTGGTGAGACCCCGAGCCGGGAAACCAGCCACGCCATGCCCGACCTCTGACCTCCAGACCTGCGAGCCAACTCCTTTGGGACAGTTTGTCACACAGAGCAGAGCTGGCCCACAGGCCAGGGCGAGGCCGGAACAGGGTCCCCGGACTGTGGGGCCGGCTTCGCTCTAGCACTCTCTGTGCAGGACGTGGGTCCACAGCCCGGGATGGTCCCAGCTGGCCTTCGCTCTCACCGCTGAGTGTGGACACTAAGCTCAGCGTGCTGCGTTCGTGACTCCTGCCATTCTCCTTCTTCACTGCCCAGAGATGTGGGCACGGCATCCGAACCAGCGTGGTCCCCCGCAGTGCTCCGTTAGTGGCCGCAGCCAGCCCTGGGGCTCCGGTAGGCTGCGGCGTGAGGGCGCGTACAGGTCACCTCCGGCCGCACAGCCTCGCGACGCCCAGCTCGGACAGCCCGGCTGCTCCTCTCCAGCCCCCTCATGGGGCCGCTGGGCTCATGGGGCCAGGGTGGGGGGAGTCAGAGCCCCTGGAAGTTTGGCTGGAAGGGGGTGGGGCCCTTGGGGCTGCAGAGGCTGCGAGGGCAGGGGGCAGGCGCACAGCGACCCCTCGTCTTCAGGGAGAACAGAAACAGCCTCCAGTTTGCTTTAAAACTTCCAGAACCAGCAACTGTGCAGCTCACAGAGCTTCTGAATCTGTGTCTCCCGGGGACAAGAGGGAGACGCCCGCCCCTGCCAGCCATCACTTGGGAAGAAAAAACCCAAACCCAAGAAACACTAAGGGGCAGCCAGATTCTAGGGGGGGCGGGGGGCACAGTGCTTGGAGGGGGAATGCAGCCCCCACCCCCCTCCGCCGGGGAGGACTGCTCCTGGGTACACGGCGTGCGGAAGGAGAGACCGGGTGTCGATGTCGACAGAGGAAAAAGTCCCAAAGCAAACAGAGGGAGACAGAAGAGGGGGCGAGGAAGCTCCGAGGTGCCGGCACAAGAAGCCGCCCCCTCACAGGGCCTGTGGGCGGCACAGTCACCTAGATCAGCGCCCGTGGTGGGTGAGGCCCTGGCCCCGCACGCCTCCAGGGGCAGCCTTCTCACTGTAGTGCTGTCATGAGACCCCTGGAACAGGGACCTTCACCCAGGGGGACCACGCCCCCAGGGGACACGGGGAGGTGCCCGGGGACGTCTGTGGTCCTCACAACTGGGGGTGCTCCTGGCACCGAGGGGGGGGCCAGGGATGCTGCTGACCCCCCCCGCAGCGCCAGGGATGCCCCCCCGCGGAGAGGACCTGCCCAGATTGTCAGCAGCGTTGGGGGCAGCCGGGGGAGATCCTGTGCCAGACTCCAGAGAAACGTGCACACGGCGAGGACAGCACAGCCTGGACACAGGCCAGAAAGTCAGAGGGAGGGGCAAGTGCCTCCCTGTGTCCCCAGAAGCTGGGCTGGGGTCACGCCACAGTGGGGACCTCCGAAGAGCCCCGGGAGCCGTGTTGGCATTTGAACTTCAATACTAGGCAGACACAAAACCTCTTTAACCCCCAACCCTGGCCTCCGCCACCCACCTCTGAAGCCCGTCCGAGGCTCCAAGCACTGGGCCCCCCACCCCCCTCCCGCGGCCTCTCCGGGGTCACAGTCACCCTGGCCTGGTGTGGGGCGGGCCGGCCACGTGAGGGCCTCCTCTGAGCCTTTGTGCATCCGTGACCTTTTGGTGGGGTGGGGGGCAGGGAAGCTCCAGTTGGGATTTTGCCAGGTAGATGTTTCCCAAGAGAAGCCACGGACCCCTTGGAAAACAGCGTCTCGTGACTCCCCTGTCAGCCTGGTCCTTTTGTGCGCGGGCTAAATCGGTCCCCCGGGCGGCTATATTTAGAAAGGGCTGGGGACTCGGGAATGAATGAGGTGCCCACAAGCGAGGGAAAAACAGCGCTGCAGGGCACACGGTGCTGCCGGGGGCTGAGAGCGCGGCGCCCAAGAATGAGCCGGCTTGTGGGCGCGGGTGGTGACCAAGGGTGACGATGTGGCTGATGCGGGAGCAGAAGAGAAGGCTCCCTCTGTCACCGGGCGATGACTGCAGTCATGTGAGGGTTTGCAAGCCCGATGGCTGGGCCGGGACACTGAGCACTCCTGCCCTTGGCTTCTGAGCACTGAGGCCCCGCGAGGGGCAGGAAGGCCGGGGGTGGGGGGAGGGCAGACGCAGCCTTCCCACCTTGGTTCAGGCAGGTCCTTCCCCCCCAACCCCCCACGCGCGGACGAACTCCTACATCCCCAACAAAGCCCTGGGAACATCATCCCCTCAGCCAGTCTGCGCAAGACCCCTTCTCGGGGTGTCCTCAGCTCCGTGGACGCTCCCCGGGCCCTTTATGCATTCCCTGTGGTCACTGTCACAAATGACCACCAACTTGGTGGCTTCAAACCTCACACATATATTCTCTGACCATTTTGGAGGTCAGAAATCTGACATGAGCCTCCCGGGGCTAAAACCCCGGCATGGGCAGGGCTGGTCCCCCCGGGGCCCCCGGGAGACCCGGCTCCGGCCTCTTCCTGGCCCGCGGCCCCCCCTCCATCCTCACCGCCAGCGGCGCGGGGTCTGCCCGTCTCTGGGACTCCCACCCTCTGCCTCCCCCTCGTGAGGGCCTCGTGAGGACGCCAGGCGCCCCGGGAACCCAGGGTCACCCCCTCCTCGGGGGCCGTGACTTGCTTGCCCCTGCAAGTTGCCCTCTGCATGGCAGGCATCTATTCACAGGTTCCAGGGGCCAAGATGGGGGCTCCTGGGCACCTCGACTCCTCTCTGCTGTGCAGAAGGGGGGCACATGCGCAGGAGGACGGGCCTCAGACCTGGACCGTCAGTGGCAGCTCCTTGCTCTTGGATGCTGGGTCGCTGGCCAACACCCAGCTCCTGAAGGCTGCGCACCGCGTCACAGAGCATCTGTGAAGTCCCCAGGGATGTCCCACTCCACCTCTGCTGTGGCTGGAAAGTCCGGGGACAAAGCAGACGCAGAGGGGCTCTTCCTAAGGGCTGTCACTGGGGGCATTTTGCATGTTAACAAGGAAGAACAACAGAAACAAACAGCCCATAGTGGGACTGACTGAATAGTTTCAGACTTTCCTGGTGTGGGGGGCGCGGAGTCTACAGTGGGGTCTTGCTGGGGTGACTCTGTGGTCATCACAAGTGGGGGGCTCCTGGCATTGAGGGGTGGGGCCAGGAATGCTGCTCAGCCCCCACAGTGCCCGGAATGCCCCGCAGGGAGGGCCCCAGCCCAGGGTCTGTGGTGCCGGCGAGGAGACCTGGTCTAGGGATATCCAATCCCACAAGGCAGCTTTCCCATGAAATCTGTGTTCGGTGTTGGTCCCTCCCGGGTCAAAGGAGAAGGCCAGCTCCCAGTACCTGCTCCTGGTGCACACCCCATGAATCCTTGGTGTCTAGGCGGGTCAGAACTCCTGAGGGTCCCCAGATGCCCCCGCGGTGCAGACAGGAGGGTCTGGGGGGGCCTTTCTCTGCACTACAGCAAAGCATCAGGATGTCTGCATGGAACCCCCCACTTGAGTTCTAACCCACGTGGGTCTGGATGGACGTGTGACCCCGTAAACAGAGTAAAGGGACAGAGAAGTGAGAGGCCCAGCTCGGGAGGCCAGCTCCGGCCAGTGCGGGCAAGGGGAGGGCTTGGCAAGGCCTCAGCCACGGGGCTGCTGGGCCGCACGCTCGTTGGGGGCATGGACAGGGAGCAAAGGAGCTGCGTCAGCCACGTGGTGCTAAGAGTGGGGTTTTGCTGTCTCTTACAAAACCTTCCAGAGAAGGACACCACCGCAGGAGCCATGGGCCCCAGCGACTGGGAGGGAGGCATCTCAGTGCCTGGGTGCCCACGGGTGGCCACGGCCGGCCGTGGGGTGCCGGGTGCCAGCGCTGGGTTTGTGGGAAACCTCTTCTGGGAGTGAGTTCATCTCCACTCCAGTGGCCTCTGCCCCAAGATGAGGTTTCGATGACCCGCGCGGAATTTCTAACAATGAGATCGAGTGTCTGGTTCTGCTCACGCTGACATCCCCTTTCTCAACCGTCCAAATTCCATTACGCCTTTTCTTGTTACTGCAGGAAGGCAGCCAAGCCCGGGGCTGCCCAGGGAGTGCCGAGTCTCCTGTGACTCTGGCTGGGAGGGGACCGTGGCTGCCGGCGGCCTCGGTGCCCCAGCCCTTGGAGTCTCCGCAGGACCCGGGACACACAGGAAGCGGAGAACGCACAGAACGCGTGAGCGTGATCTTGCGGGATCCGCACGGGACTTCCACAGACGGCGGAGACTCCTGCATTTCTGTCCCCACCCGTGAGATCTTCCTTGCTGGCGTGGCCAGGGACGGCTGTGTTTAGGAAGCCCACGTGGCAAGGAGCGGGGCGTGAGCCCCAGGAGCCGACGGCCGCCCCAGTGACCGGCAGCAGGCACCCCGGTGCACGGCCCCACAGCTGCAAGGAAGTGAGCTCTGCTAGCACCCCGAGGGAGCTCAGGGGCAGGGGCTCCCCCAGTCTCCAGGTGAGGCTGCAGGCTGACTGACACCTGGACAGTGGCCCTGTGGGACCCTGGGCAGAGGACCCAGCAGGCTGCGCCCAGATTCCTGACCCCGGAGACTATGGGAGAACACCTGCGTGGAGTTTGGGGTCATTTGTCATATGCAGCATCACTAATACTGCCGAGGGGCGTGGCTGGAGATACCAGAGCAGGAACCCAGGCCTGGAGGAGGTGGTGGGCGCAGCCCGATGTGGCCACTAGGACATCCCCCCACTTCATCCTGCGATGTCACACCACCTGGGCCTTCTGCTCCTAAATGAATCTGACTCTAAAAATAATCTATACAGAATACAAAAATAATGCAAAATAATAAGGTCTCCCTCCTGACCCCAAGATCCCTGACGAAAATCATCGGTCTCAGAAGAAACAGCTGTGTGTCCTGTTTCGGGGAGAAAGCCCACGGCCACACAGAACCGGGAGGGAGCCCAGGTGTGTCCGAGAAGGAACCAAGCCAGCGAATATGGAGATCCGCTGGTCGACCAATTCCAGGCCAAAGAGCCATCTGCAACGAAACACTCCTCACCGGGCCGGGCTCTTGGCTGCCTTCCAGAACAAACTGCCGGGTACACCAGCGGACCTCTCTGTGACCAGCGCAGGCGCCCAACGGCCCGGGACTCCCCGCCTCACCGGACGGCTCGCCAGCCACAGTCCTGCCTCCTCCCCTGCTGCCCCCGAGCGCGGGGGCCCCGCCTGCGCCCACATGGGTCCCACGCCTGCACCGGGAGGGACACGGTCCCCTACACGCCCACCACGCCAAGGCAGAGACCAGGCGGGGCCAGGATCCCGCCCCGTGTCCGAACACTCACACCTGCCGTTTCAGGCGTTTGGGAAGGCCTATCAGCCATGCCCTCAGCATAGGCACGCGATGCCGGAGCGCAAGAAGGCCCTGGCCGCGATTCCAGCACCGCGACCCCTCCGCAGCACGCTGGGTCTTCCGCCTCTCTTCCCTACACCACTTCTTTTTAGCAGCTTTAGAGATGTCAGCTCAGAAACCACCCCACTCACCATTTAAAATATACAATTCGACGTTTTTTGGTATATTACGTTGTCAGTTTTTAAAGCGCATACATACGGTAAGATGTATGTATAACAGCACACTTGTTTTAACCATTTTTTTCATCAAGCAGGCACCACACCTACTGTGGGGCTCGAACTCGTGACCCCGAGATCAAGAGTTGCAGGCTCCACTGACCGCCCGCGTTTTAACCTTTTTTTTTTTTTAAGATTTTATTTATTTGAGAGAGAGAGAATGAGAGACAGAGAGCACGAGAGGGAAGAAGGTCAGAGGGAGAAGCAGACTCCCCGCCGAGCAGGGAGCCCGATGCGGGACTCGATCCCGGGACTCCAGGATCATGACCTGAGCCGAAGGCAGTCGCTTAACCAACTGAGCCTCCCAGACACCCGTAAAATCTTTTTTTTAAAAAAGATTTTATTCATTTGACAGAGAGAGAGAGACAGTGAGAGAAGGAACACAAGCAGGGGGAGTGGGAGAGGGAGAAGCAGACTCCCCACTGAGCAGGGAGCCCGATGCGGGACTCGATCCAGGGACTTCAGGATCATGACCTGAGCCGAAGGCAGACGCTTAACCAACTGAGCCACCCAGGCGCCCTCGTTTTAACCATTTTCAAGTGTGCAGTTCAGTGGCATTAAGTATATTCACAGTGTTGTGCAACCACCACACTCCATCTAGTTCCAGAACATTCCATCACCAAAAGCAACCCCGTCCCCCTCCCCCCGCAGCCCCCGGCCCCCACGAGTCCCCTTCCCGTCCGTGGATGAGCCTGTTCCGGACGTGTCACCCACGTGGACTCACACCCCGTGTGGCCTTCCGTGTCCGGTTCCCTCCCTGAGCGTCCCCGCCCCCATCAACGGTCACTCCCCACCTTCTCCCTCGCCCCCGCCCCCTGAGCCCCCTTCCCGTCCGCGGATGAGCCTGTTCCGGACGTGTCACCCACGTGGACGCACACCCCGTGTGGCCTTCCGTGTCCGGTTCCCTCCCTGAGCGTCATGGGCTCGGGGTCCGTCCCCGGGGCTGCGCGTGTGGGCGCCTGGATCCTGCTCGCGGCCGAGGGACATGGCATGTTTGGTTCATCCGTTCATCGGTTGACGGAACTTGGGTTGTTTGCACTCTCTGGATGCTGTGACTGTGGGTGCACACGTATCTGCAGGAGGGTCCAGCTGCCCCCTCGGCTCTCCTCACCGAGTCCCCAGCAACCACCCCGTCCTGCCCCTCCCAGGGGCTGTGGCGATGGCCCAGGGGCCTCTGAGGGGCCGTGCAGCTGGGCAAGTGGCCGTGCAGCCTGGGAGACCAGGGGCTGGTGAGCTTTCCACGTCTGCTTGGCCGGGCCGTGGGATGCCCAGGTGTGTGGTCAAGCATTATTCCGGATGTTTCCGTGAGGCTGTTTCTGGACGAGACGGACGTGTAAACCAGGGGGCTTTGTGAAGACAGGAGGAAGATCTCTCAGGTCCACGACCTGACTTCACACTCTGAGGAAACACAAGAGAACCCCAAAGCTGGTAGGAGGAAGGAAGTGACAAGCGCAGAGTGGAGATAAACGAAACTGAGACCAGAAACACGGCGCAAGCGTCCATGAGACCCCAAGCTGGTTCTCTGAAGGGACGGACAGCGCTGTGACCCGTCTGCTGGACTGACTGGGAACAGCAGAGAGGAGGCGCATATCACAGGCGGGGGGACGAGGGTGACGTCACCACCAGCCGTCTGGAGCTGGACGGGGTTCGGGCGGGGGGCGGACACCGAGAACGACCAGCACAGGCAGCAGCCGAGCCGGCTGGACGCGCTTCCCGGACGTGCACACGTGGGGCGAGCCCCGCCCCGGCTCCAGCGCCCGGGGTTGTGCGTGCTTAGATCTAGGGCCTCGCTTCATCTCTGCAACATTCTTGGGAGGCTGGGGATGTTATTTCCGTGGCAGAGATGAAAGGAATCCTCCGAATGCGACAGAGCCGGGGTCTGCATGTGGGTTTCCTGGCCGCGAGCCCCGAGCTCTTTCCACGGCGACACGATGCCCCGCGTGTCATGTGAGCACCAAGCACTGTGGTTTGCTTGTTCCTTTTTTCTAAAAAACAACAGATTCCAAACTCATGAAGTAAGATAGAATGCTACATACCTTTTCCAGTTTTTCCAAAGAGCACCGCTTTCCCCCGAATGAGAAGGGGGAGAGAGAGAGAGAGAGAGAGAGAGAGAGAGGAGAGCGGTTCAATAGTTTTGCCTTAACCATCTCCCGCTTTTCTCAGGGATATACTTTGCTGTCGCCAAAAATGTGGCGTGTGAACTGGAACCGGCTGTGTCTTCCAGAGAAACTGGGGGGTCTGGAGAGTCTGCTTTACTCTCTACAACCAACCCTGTGTGGAGAGACACTTGTGTTTCCCTGGGGGGCAGGGGGGTTCGAGTGGAACTCGAACTGGAACTTCTGGAACTTCCACTATCCCATTCTGGCGCACGACAGGCCGGTCCATCGGACACACCAGTATCAGAAAAACAAAACACTCAGGGACTGAGCCTTGAAACGTAACGCTCAGTGTTTTTCCATGCCTGGTTTTCTACTTTGCTGGAAGCCACGTGCCGGGACCGAAGAGGGAGAGGTGGAAAATGCAGACTCGGGGCAAAGCAATTAACCTCGGGTGGAGGAGGTGACAGGTATATGGGCGCAGGAAGGCGCGGGATCTGAGGCTGGCTGCCGAGGGCCAGAGGGTCCACAGGAAGGCCAGGAAGTCCTGAGATCACACAGGGGTGGGCCCCGGGCACTTTGGAGCTGTTGTTTTCCAGGGAACGGGACCCCTGCTCCAGGTGGAACCCTGGACAGAGCTGAATCTCTCTCTGATACTGGACACCCATGGCAGGACAGGCGCTGGGGGCCACCGTGTCCAGCTGTCGGGTGACCCTGAGACTGAGTGCAAGCCTACACCCCGTGCTGCCCCAGCTGCCATGAGAATGCACCACTGGGGGGGGCACCCCTTTCCCGCTTCCCAGCACAGCCACGAGGGAGAGGCGAGTGTCCCGTCCAGCTGCATCACTGTGGCCAGCACTGGCCTCCTATGTGTGTCTGAGGACGCTCCAGGCTAGGGAGTCCAGGCAGATGCCTTGGTCTGGGCCCCCAGGGGGACCCCTGCAGCCGCTGAGGACCCACCACACTTTGAAAAGCCGGCAGCTAGACCCTCAAGTTTGGGGTGGGGGGAGTGGCACTGGTCCGTGGGGCTGATTCTGCTGTGGGCTTGCCCTGGGGGCTCAACAGAAGCCCCTGCCCCCGGGCCAACGCAGGCCAGGCTGTTTCTGTCTGGCTCCCAAGATCTCCCATGCTCTTGAGAGCCGGCCCCCCTTCCTTTGCAAAATTACTAGCTCTTTCCACAAACCAACAGGGTTTTTTCCACTTACACAAAGGGTCTCGCCTCTGCTGCCATGTCTGGGCCACACGAGCCTTTCTCAGCCGCCCTGGGCCCCGGGGGCTAGCATCACAGGCTGGGGCATGGCGGGTTGACATTGGGTGGAAACCTCCTAGCCCACGGCCCAGTGGGGGAGGTCCAGTCAAGGCTCTGGGAGGCTCCAGCGTCTCAGACGCAGGAAGGAGGCAGCTGGGTGGTTTTCTCTAAAGCAGGTCTTTCCCAGGGCACTGGGGACCCCGGGGCAGACCATTCTCTGCCGGGAGTCCTGAGCACCGTGGGGTACTGGGCAGCATCCCTGGCCCCCACCCACTCCATGCCAGGAGCACTCGCTGGAGTTGAAACAACCAAAAATGTCCCCAGACGTCACCAATGTCCCCTGGGGAGCAGAATCTCCCCCAGGTGAGACCCCTGGGTCAGGGGGTTCCACTGACCCCCAGGAGACTGCGTTCTGTAACCATCTGACTCCTGAGCTCCCGGGATGCTGCACACACTTCACTACACACACTGAGTGGGGGTGACTCACAGACCCTGGGGTTGCCCTGGTTTGTCCCCTCTGACGCCTGGGGGGTTACCCTGGTGTCCAGCATGAGCAGGGGTCAGACTCCGTTGCTTTTTCAAATAATGCAGGGTCTCCCTCATGGCCTAGACGTTTGGAGCTGGTTCATTCTCTGCGAGGGCGTCCTGGGCACTGTGGGGGCTGAGCAGCACCCCCGGCCCTCACCCACTAGATGCCAAGAACACCCCCCTTTGTGACGACCACAGATGTCCCCAGATACGGCCCCGTGCCCCTTGGGGGCAGAACCAGCCCTGGTGAGACCCCTGTTTTAAGGGAGGGCTGAGAGAGCCATAGTGGGGGACAGAGACTCTGCCGGCTGGGCTGGAGCACGGTGGGGGTGGGAGGTGGCTGGGGTGGGCCCCTCCCTGAGGGCTGGGCCTCGGGCAAGTCTGCACGGAGCTCCCGTGCTGAGCCGCACTGTCTGCAGCTTCCCCTCTTTCTCAAATTTGCCTAATTGCTAAAATTCATGTGTAACCACAGTCGATTCTCCAGGGGGGCTTGGGGGGATTTCTTGGTCATCCTCGGACACGTGCAGAGCAGTGACAAATCTGTCGCTGACCCCGTTCCCAGCTGAGAGGGATGAGGCGCTCAGCTCGGGCCAGGACCCGAGGGTCCCTCTCGGTCCCGAGTGCCACAGTGTTTGCCTTCCGTGCGGCTGGTGGCCGTCTGCGTCGGCCCAAGTGCAGAGTGGCGGGGCCGGCTGGTGGTCCCCAGCACGGAAGGCTACCACGCAACCCGCGGAGGAAGGACGCACGTTAGACGCCGCGTTCAGCGGCCCTCACGGCGCTGTTGGCTGTGAGCGCAGCGTTAACGAGCCGACCCTGCGTTAACTAAGGTGTCTTTAAACAGAAGCTCGAGCAGCACAAGGTCAAGGTCACGTACGGACCGGCTGCCGGGGGTGTGACCAGAGGCTCGCGGTCACACCCTGTGTTTCCCACACTCCCTTGCTCCATGTGCAGCGTAGCACTGCGTCATGGGCACCAGCTTCGGCATCGCCACTGCCCCCGGAGGCACCCCAGCGCCTCCTCCCAGGGTGCATCCCTATCCTCTTGTCCGTTCTTATTACAACTTTCATCGTCACTAGCCCGGCTCTCGCTCCTGAAGACAGAAAAGAGGGTACATTCTGATCGCCCGATGAGATGTTCAAGTGAGAAGGAAGAACTGCCTAGAAGACTCTGGGAGGTTCTAGAAGAGAGCCAGCCAGCATCTGTTTGGAGGCATTGAGAGGTCAGTCTGTCTGGCCCGAGGGGCAGCGAGGGGGGCTTGAGCACGTCCCGGCTCTGGACACCTGCCCGCTCGCTCTGTGAGCCTTGAAGGCCTGTCTGAGACACAGGGGCCCCGTGGCATTGCTCTCTGCCCTCTGTGAGGACAGCACCAGGCAAGCACAGGGCACTGAACCCACAGCAACAGTGAAAAGAATCCTATAACGCATGTATTACAGAGAGCCGCGTGGCAGGAAATCCAAACTGCTGGAAGTGGGAGTGGGGGCTCCCAGGGTCGGGGCCGACTCGCCTGGGTCCAGTTGAGGGTTACAGGGCTGCAGCCGGCTGCCGCTGAGGGGTTGTGCGGGGTCACGCCTCCCCAGGGCTTACGAACAGTCCTAAGGTGATTTTCTCTTCTTTCCTCTACCTTCCTGGGAAAGGTGTCAGCACTGCTTTTGCAGAGCGGGCGGGGCAGGGCCCCTGATGCCCCTGGAGACACATGTTGCCTGTGACTCGCCTGCTAGACGGGAGGGAGGAACATTCCAGAATGCCTGGCTAATTGTGCTTTTCCATAAGCAAGGCCCTTCTTTATATGCAGGAGTGGGCAGAGGCTTTCACACACCAGCATGTGTGCACACGTGTGTGTGCGTGTGTGGAGGGGGTCGCGGGTCGGGGGGTCTCACCTGGGGCAATCTTGCCCTCGGGCACACCGGGCCGTGTCTGGGGACGTCTGTGTCTGTCACGAGCGGGAAGTCTGGGCACAGAGCACGTGGGGCCCCGGGATGCTGCGCAGCTCCCACAGTGCCCGGGATGCCCCCCCAGAGAATGACTTGGCCTGTGCGGAGCACACCAGTCTAGGTCACTTTGCAGCCATGGATGCAAGCAGGCACTGCTGCCCTCCGTGGCCACACGTACCCCGACCCCTGGTCTGCGGCTTCACCTCCAGGCGCCGGGCCTCAGCCCCCGCGGCCGCGCCTCTCCTGGAAGGACTGCAAACAGGTTGTCGGTCTACCCTTCTCCTTGGTAGGTCTCAGAAATGCCGAGCAAACCGCCCAGCACAGGAAGCTGCCCCGGGCAGCGAAACGAACGGGAAGTGCTTCTTCATGATTGTGACCAGCTCTTCTGGGGAGCTGGCGGGCAATCCCCTGGCTGGGCACCTCTCAGAAGTGTCTCTGTGTTCTATTTCTCCGAACGAAACCTGGCTCGCGGCTACCATTCACGGCCTCCGCCCGCTCAGGGCCTGGCAATAAAACCCAGCAGGTTCGGAGGGTTCAGATCAAAGCCTGACCATCAGGCACCAAACACCCCAGAGCAGCTGCTCTCGTGCCCTGGGCTCTTGGTCTGTTCTCGGTCCGAAAGCAGGGTCCCAACCTGTCACAGCTGCCGGGGGGTACACTCACTGCTCATTCTTTTTTTCTTTCTTCGTGACCAATAAATAAGCATTATTTATGTTCAGTTGAAAGCGATCCTTACTTTCAGTATCTACGACAGGGTCCTCCCCACCCCCACATTACTGACATCAGCAGACTCACTCTCTGGGGGGGTCCTGGGCGCTGGGGGGGAGCTGAGCAGCATCCCTGGCCCCACCCCCTCCACACCAGGAGCCCCAAGTCATGACAACCACAGACGTTCCCAGACATGGCTCCGTGTCCCCGGGGGGCAGGGCCCCCCCACCCCTTTCCACTGAGAACCACCACGCCAGGATTATGGAGTGTATGTCTCCGAATCACTTCACTGTCTTCATTTTAAGGAGGAATTTTTAACGTAACTGTCGACTTACTCTTTAAATATTTATTTGCATTGAGATAATGGACGTACAGCACCTTGTATTCGGCAACACCATCACCAAGGTAACCGTCAGCTGATCTGAACATTTCTACCTACCCTCCCACCCTCCCCTGGTCTGAGAAGGATGAGACGCATTTACGCAAGTGCATGCAACACACACGTGCACGCATACACACACATGCACACAGGTGCACACACGGATGCACATACATGCAATGCACACACATACACACGAGTGCACACAGCATGCACAAGCACACACACATGCGCGCACACACACGCACAATACACACAGGTGCACACGGATGCACATACATGCATGCACACACGCGCACGCATGCGCACATACGGATGCACATACACATGAGTGCACACCTCATGCACAAGCACACACGCGCATGTGCGCACACACACGCACACATACACACAGGTGCACACACGGAGGCACATACACGCACACACACACACACGAGGGCACACACATGCACACAGCATGCACATATATGCACAAGCACACGCACATGAACACACATACACGAGTGCACACACAGATGCACATACATGCACGCACACACATGCACACACAGGTGCACACACGGAGGCACATACATGCACGCACACACACGCACGCATGCACACACACGGATGCACATACATGCACATACACACGAGTGCACGCACATGCACACAGCATGCACATACATGCACAAGCACACATGCGCATGCGCACACATACACACGAGTGCACACACGGATGCACATACATGCACGCACACACATACACTTGAGTGCACACACATGCACACAGCATGCACAAGCACACACACACACCACATGCACACACAGCATGCACATACATGCACGTGCACACACATACACACGCATGCGCACACAACGCAGCACCACTCACGGAGGAATGCAGGCAGGTGGTGCTGGTGTGGGGGCGATGGCAGATGAAACCAAAGGACAGGTCGCAGAGTGGGGAGGGCGGTTCTGTAGAGGGGCTGTTCCGCACTCATCTTAAGGACGGGTAGTTCTCAGCAAGACGAAAATAACGTCTTTTGGTTGTAATGGGGTGGAGATGGTCCCCCAAATTTATGTTCTCCTGGAAGCTCACCGCGTGGCCTTATTTGGAAAAAGGGTCTTTGCCAACCCTTTGCCAATCCACGTCATCCAGGGCGGGCCTCAAATCCGACAACCGGTATCTTTCTGAGAGAGTGCAGGGGGGTCTGATTCTCAGCCACAGGGAGAGGCCACAGGGCCATGGAGGCACACCCGGGAGGGCTGCTTAGAGCCCCGAGGAGCTGGAGGACGCAGGACGGACCCTCTAAAGGGAGCAAGGCTCTACAACACCTTGATTTGGGACTTCTAGCTTTCAGAACGTGAGAGCATAATTTCTGTTCTAAGTCACCAAGTTTGGGTCATTTATTACAGCCGCCCCAGGAAAAGAATACCTTGGTCATTAAAAAAAAAAAGAACTGGCTGTAGGTGTTTTGTCTCTCTGAAGCTGTGACATGCCAGGACCCCAAGTGAGAAGGGTCCCCCCTCCCTGTTGGACTGACAGACTCACGGCACTTGCGGAAATGTAGAAAATGTATGCCTCACCCCCCTGCCCCAGCACAAGTCCCCTACCTCTGGGTGGTTTGCACGGGAGGAAGGGTCTACCGGCTCCTTCCATCAGGACGAAATCCATGAAAAGTACAGACATCTAGGATTAGGAACCAGGAATGCAGGGCTCCCAAACCTTGGCATCACCTGGGGGCTCCAAGATACACGGATGCCACATCCTGCCCCAGAGAACGTGATGCAGTTGGCCTGGATGTATCTCGCTGCCTCCAGTCCCAGCTGACTCCCCAGCGAGGCCGAGGGCGGGACCCCCGAGGGAGACCAGTGCTATAACCCACAGGAAAGTGAGGCCCGGAGGTCCGGGAGGTCTGATGTGTTCGGTGCTCCCGGACGGTGAGGGTGGGGAGTACGTACAAATGTTTAATGATAGTAAGAAACAGAAACAGAGAAACAAAAAATCAAATTCCTGCCCTAAGGGAACTTTGTGTGTGCGTGTGGGGGATTTTAAAGATACACAAACGGCTGAATAAAGTGTGTGAATAAAGTGCTAAGTTATATACTTTTTTCTGTAAAAGGCCAGATAGTAAATGTTTTTGGTTTTGTGTGACACATGGTCTCTGTTGCAACGACTCAACCCAGTTGCCTCGGTAAATAACACGTAATGGGCGTGCTGTGTGCTAATAAAACTTTATTTGCAATGACAGGCAAAGGGCCAGATTTGGTTTCCTGGCTGCAATTTGCAGAACCCTGACCTACAGGGATGAACAGACTCTGAAGTTAAGAAACGGCAGCTCCTCATAAGGTTAAAATGGAGTTTCTATCTCACCCAGAAATTCTATTCCTAGGTATCTATCCCAAAGAAATTAAAACATGCATCCACACAAAAACGTGTGCCCTTAATGTTCACAGGAGCATTCTCCATAATAGGCAAAGCATAGAAGCAACCTAAGTGTCCATCAGCCAGTGAATGGATAAATAAAACACACACACACATATATATACATACATGCATACAATGGAACATCACTCAGCCATGAAGAGGAGCCAGGCGCCCACACGCGTGGCCCTGGGGACGGACCCCGAGCCCATGACGCTCAGGGAGGGAACCAGACACAGAAGGCCACACGGGGTGTGAGTCCACGTGGGTGACACGTCCGGAACAGGCTCATCCACGGACGGGAAGGGGGCTCATGGGGGCCGGGGGCTGGGGGAGGGAGGAATGGGGTATAGGGTTATTTTAGGGATGATGAAAGTATTCTGGAATCAAATAATGATGATATAATTGCACAACCTTGTGAATGGACCAAAAACACTGAACTGGATACTTTAAATGGGTGAATTTCTGGCAGGTGAATGATATCTCAATTTTCTTAATGAAAGGAATTAAGTAGGGAGGCCTCCTAGAGTAGACAGCGTCCATGCGCAGAGTGCAAGGGTGGAGTGTTGGAGAGCCACGGGAGGCCCATGCGGGGCTGGTGCCTGGAGTTCGGGCCGGGATGTGGGTGGTCAGAGTGAGGAGATGGGGGGAGGTGGCTGTGTGGAGAGTCTGGGCCTCTTACTGGGGCACAGAAGGAAGTTTCCACGCTGGCATGATGTGTCCCGGGTGGAAGGGACTAGACCAGGGCCTCATCTTGACTCTGGAGGTCCCTCCCCATGAAAAAATACTAAACATACTTTATGACCACACTGGTGTAAAGATAAATATGATCCAGTCTGGAGTATTCCATTCACAATTTCTTCTGATTTAAAAGGAAATTGAAGCACCCTTGGGCTTCATGGACAGGCAGAGCTGCAGACCAGGTGGGACAAGGGGGTTCAATGCCCCAAGAAGATGCCCCAAGGGGCGTGGACCTCGGCCGTGATGGGAGGGAGAGGAGTGTGAGTGGCTGGGAGCATGGGGGAGGGATCGAGGATGATGGGGGTCCAGGGGAGCCCCTCTGCTCCCAAACCAAAGAGCAGGGTTGTGGGGGAAGGGAAAAGCAGGACCCGAGATAGGTAACTGGGGGGTGTCTGCTCCCTCAAGCAGCAGCAAGGCCAAGGTCAGACACATCCTTCCGTCTACACAGTCACTGCGGCTGGAGAAGCAAAGCCTGGCCTGCAAGCACACAGGCGCCTTTTCCCCTTGCGGGCCTCTGGTGCTTGGAGTCCGGCTTCCGAGAGCACTCTGGAGCCTCAGCCAGAACCAGCCCTGCCCACACCCTCATCTTGGACTTCTGGCCTCGAGTGCAGGGAACCCTATGTGTGGTGCTTTCTTGTGGCCACTGAGGACACTCACAGACACCCCTGGGTGCGGGCTTGGTCTGATTTTGTGGGGAAGGGTCAGTGACAAGGGGGACAGAATTTGGGCCACGGTGACCCCTGCCCCAGCTGCTTGCTCCCTGCCCCCACAGCTGAGGCCTGAATAGAAGCTACAAAGCAGGCTTGGCACATTTTTCCCGTAAAATGGTTGGCAGCCGAGTCACATCACAGCCACTCACTCAGCCCCTATTGCAGGCAAGTGGCCGTGGGCCATGTGAAGATAAGTGGGTGTGGCCATGTGCCAATAAAACTTTATTAACAAAACGCACTGTGTGGGCCACAGTTTGCAACCCTGGTCTGCAGTTGTGACAGAGAGTGTCTGGCACACAGCTGAACATACTCTCTGGCCCTTTCCAGGAAAGGTCTGCCTGCCCCTGTCTAGGATGGAGTCCTTTGAGCTCCAGCAGAAGGAGCAGGTGGCCCAGAAGGAGAAAAAATGAGCACTCCTCGGCAGTACTGGCTGTGGGTGGAGTGGAGCGGTGTGTGCCGCGTGACGGGGGCGCTCCCTGAATGCGTCAGCGGGATGCTGCTCAGATGTGCAGAAGTGAAGGAAGGGCATTCTCAGCTTACGAGGACTCGGGAAGCGAGCATTTACAAAGCCTTTCTGGAAAATGTCCTTCACAATGCAATCCAGGCATCCGAAGATGAATTTACACACACGGACACACACAAATACACAGGTACACACACACTGTGCGCACACGTGCATATTTACGCATATACTTACTCCCCTATTTACACACTTACATACAGCTAATCACGCACAAAACCACAACTTATCGACGGGAGAACCATGGTATGAAAAGCCTAGTGGAATCCAGTAACCAGAATTAAGTCTAACTAAGGTAGGGGTAATAATGGCTCATAATGGTCTTAATTCTTGAATGAAACACACGCAAAATGACTTATAATCTGTTGATGTAGAACACCGCCAACATTTGGGTCGTCCGGGCACGTGGGGGCACAGTATCCCTGGCCCCCCCATGCCCAGAGCCCCCTCAGAGTGACAGGCACAGCCGTCCCAGACACTGTCCACTGTCCCTGGGGTCAGACCACCCCCTGTTGAGAACGCATACTAGAACCACCACCCCAGGAACTTAGAGCAGCGTCCACGGGGGCCACGCAGAGCCTGACGGGGCCTCACGTCGGGACGGGAGTTTGCCTCCGGAGCCACCCTTGGTTGGGCCAGCGTGTGCCCGGGAAAGCCACACCTTGGAGCCTCAGCTTTTCTATCTGCACGATGGGTTTCTCGGCACCTGTCAGAACTTAGGAGCAGCAAAGGAGAGGCTCACAGCATAAGGACTCGGAGCCACACGGGCCCTGCGGGCAGCCGTGGACAGAATGGCCCCTGAGACAAGTCTCAGCGGCATGTGGAATGTACTAGAAGGTTTTCTAGGAATAAACGACCCCCGACCCCAGTAGGAAAACGGCCAAGGACGTGAACAAGCAGTTCACACACTAAACCGCAAACATCTAAAGAGATGTTCAGCTTTAACAAACGAGAGGGCGGTGGTACATGACTGAGGCCACATCGGGCCCTCACTGCCGAGGGTCTAAGACCATCGGCGCCTGCACCTGGGGGGCCCGCCGCACGGGGACCTCTCCTGTGCCGGGAGCCTGGTGCCATCGGCCCGCCTTCTGGAAGGAAACCTGGACACGGCAGAGCCCTCTCGAACCTTCCAGCGGACGCCTGGTTAGACCCGGTTTCGTCCACAGCACAGGATAACCGACCGGGTCCGCCATGTGGAAGGGTGGGCTGGAGGCGCGCCACCGACTTCCTGCTCCCAGGGCGAGGCCCCCGACGCCCTGGAGCCGCGGGGGGCTTCCCTGGTCCAGGTGACATCCCGGCCAGAGCCCTCTGTCCTGCTCAGCTGCCGGGCCAGTGGGGGGGTCCCCTCTGGGCGCTGCCGGGGCGGCCCTCACCCAGGACCACAGGCTGGGCTTCGGGGAGCAGACGCTCCCTCCCACGGTCCCAGAGGGCGGGCTCCAGGCCGAGTCCTCTCTGGCACGTGGAGGTCGGGCCATGCCGGCACCGTCTGCAGGGTCTCTGCTCCTTTGTCCAGGGTCAGTGGACACTACGTTTCTGCACTGTCCTTCGCCAAACCACGGCGGGAGCTGCACGCAAGGCCCTCCGCCTGGGCTCCCTCCCGCCACGCTCCATGGCCAGCCCGCCTCTTCCTCCCTCCCGAGGCTCCGGGGGGGTCCTTCCTGCCTCCTCGGGTGCCCCCTGGTCTTCCCTCCCCCATGTGTCTGTCTGTCCAAACTGACCGCTTCTTCCAAGAACGCCCTGCCCCAGGATGAGCTCATCTCCAACCTTCCCTTACTCACATCTGCAAAGACCCTATTTTCAAACAAGGCCACAGTTGGAGGGTCCCGGTGGACGGGAATTTTGTGGGGACACTATTCGACCACTCCGTGCCTGTCGTTTGTGGGGAGGGTGACCCCTCTCTGAGCTCCGGGGTCAGAGGGCAGATGTGGGGTAGTCCTCAGGGGCCGACCTGCAGCTGCCTTGTTGCTTGCTCCCTGCAAGCTTCTGGTGAGAGGGGGCCCCCGGGGTGGGTGCTCACAGCTCACCGAATGGGCGGGAAGCCGCTCGCCGCCCCCACGTGACCCTTGCTTCCTCCCTGCCCACCCTCCTTGGGCCAGCGCAGCAGCCCCTCAGAACAGCCTCTTGCATACGTCCGGCGCTGGGGAGCTCACTCCCCTCCTCAACAACCGCTCAAGCCCTCACGGAGACCAGGCGCTTACCTCCGCTGCGGGCCGGGGTTTCGAAACGGCTTCGCTGAGACGCAGTTCACACACCTCACACTCGACCTATCTGAAGGGTCCTCCCAACCATCCCCACGCTTCATTTCAGAGCATTTCCATCACCCCACAAAGAAACCCCATACCCTCAGCTGTCACCCCCAACTGCCTTCCTCCCCCAGCCCCTGGCGGCCACTAGTCCCCTTTCTGGGGCTTTCCGCAGGCGGGGCTGTAAGCCAATTAGCTATCAATTAGCTCGGCAACAGCAATCAGACACAGACGCTCCGTGCTCTGACAACCCCTCAAGGACTCCAACGCCGGCTCTGCTCTTCTGAGCACAGGGTACCCCGCCGCTGTGCACAACGAGCCGGACCCCCGCGGACTGGTGGGAAGGTGCCCGGAAAGGCGCAGGTGGGTCGCAAGGGACGGGCTCCCTGAATTTCATGGGCCCCTTTGGGATCAGGGCCCCCAGCACCTGGCTCCCACCAGGTGTTTGCACTGATGCAGGAGGCCGGGCTGATCGGGCAGAAGCAACGGGAGACGCAGCCCCGTCCCTCACGTCTGTGTGTCCCGGGCCGGGCTGCTTCTCTGTTCTCCGCAGAGAAGCATCTCAACGCGAAATTGATACTCCCTCCTATGGTTCTGTGTCTGGAGACGCTGAGACAGGCTGCCGGGGCCACGGCTCCAGCTCGGCAGCCCCGGGGAGCCAGGAGCACCCCCAGGTGGGGGGCTTCCTGTGCACCCAGGGGCCTGGAGCCCAGCCAGGAGCCGTCCCCTGTGCTGGACGGAGTCCAGGTAAAACCCACCTGGCTTCCCCCATCATCCCTCTGAGAATCTCGGCTGTCCCTGCACCCATCCCGCTGCCCCGCCTGACGCCAGACAGCATGCCGGCCACGTACATTGTCGGTGGATGCTGAGCTGCAACCTGAGCGAGACTTTCTCTCCCAGAAAGCCCACGTTTTAAATTTAAAAAATTAAAATTGTGGTAAAATGCACATAACATAAAATTTACCACTTTAATCATATTAAGTGCACAGCTCAGCGGCATGAAGCACACTCACGCCGTCCTGAGACCACCCCCATCCTCTGTCTCCAGAACGTTCCATCTTCCTAAACATGGACTCCCCACCCCCTGCCCCAGCCCTGGCTCCCACCCTCTCCTCTCTGTCTCTGGGGACGGGACCCCTCTGGGGACCTCCTGGGAGTGGGGTCCTGTGGGATGTGTCCTTCTGGGTCTGGCTCCTGTCACTGAGCACGGTGTCCTCGGGGTCCCTCCACTTCGTGGCAGGTGTCAGGGTCCCTTCCTTCCTAAGGCTAAACAATATTCCAGTGTGTGGATGGACCACGTTTATTCATTCCCCTGTTGATGGACATAATCTTCAGCTACTGTGAATCCTGCTGCTATGAACAGGGGTGTGCAAACATCTCCTCGAGGCCCTGATTCTGTTCTTCTGGGTACAGACCCAGAAGTGGAGTTGCTGGATCATACAGTAAGTCTATTTTTAATTGCTTGAAGAAGATCCATACACCCACCAGACGGTTTTCCACAGCAGCTGCCCCATTTTACAATCCCACCAGCCGTGCACAGGGGTTTCAACCTCTCTGTGTCGTTGCCTGCTCGAAGCCCCATTCTAATCTGAACCACACAACGTGCTCGTGGTTTCCCCACGGGCCTGCCGGGAGGCCCCCTGAAAGACGGCGTCTGTGTCGGGCTTTGTTTTGCTCACGGGAGGAAGGATGTCCCTGGATTGCTGGGAACCAGGGAAGAGATCCTAGCTGGATTTTGGTGTGCGCGCGCATGCGTGTGTATTAGGGCCATCCTTGAGGACTGCTCTGGAAAGCCGCTCGGAGATGAACAAGCCAGGAGGAGGACCACCCTCTCGCACGCACGCACGCACATGCAGACACACAGATGCACGTTGCATGCATACATATTCCCAGAACAGGGGTCGCGGGGCTGGTGGCCCCCGAGACTGAGTCTCCCACCCCGAGGCCGGGCCGCGCCGGGTGACGTGCAGGCATGCAGCCCGGGCGGGCCGGGAGGCCGGCAGCAAAAACAAACAGGCCGGGTCAGTTCCAGCAGCACGCTCCGTCCGGCCTGCACGTGGGGCGCGGGGAGTCCGCACGGGTGGGGTCTGGCTCCTTCCTGCAGGGCAGGCGTGGCTCCCGGGCACGTGCAGAGCCCCCAGAGGACGGGGCCGCCAGCACGGGAGGGAGCCAGGCCAAAAGCGACTGCCGGCCATCCTCACCCGCCTGGCATTGCATTTGGTCTGAGCTCATGGACTCCAGCCACCGGGGCCCTGCAGGGTGCAAGGCTCTGGAGGCCTGGAGGCTCCTGCTGGCGGGTGCGCAGGCTGGGGCCCCCGGTCAGCGGGTGTGTTTTCCACCACACACACTGTGGCTTCAGACACCACCCATTTAGTGTCTGCATTCGGGGGGTCCCTGCCCCAAGGCCCCCGAGTGCCGGCTGGGGCTGCCGTCTCAGCAGAAGCCCGATGGAGGAAGGCCTGTCCCTGCCCGGTCAGGTTGCTGGTACAGTCTGCCTCCCTGTAGCTGCAGGAGTGGGGTCGCCGCCTTGGGCTGGCTCAGGGCCCAGAGGCCGCCCTGGGGTCCTAGCCACGTGGCCCCCTCCAGGACCCCCTCCTGACGTGGCAGCTTGCTCCTTCACGGCCAGCAGGGGAGACTGTGACTACGGGGCTGCTGAATGGTCTTACATGACACAAGGTGCTCACGGCGCTCTACGTCGTCGTGGTGCAGAACTCGCGCTCGCAGATTTGTGCACCTGTAGTTAGGGATAAATCTGGAAGGAAAGGCAGCGCCCTCCTATAGGAAGCGCCACGGGGTCCGCATGCAGCACGGTGACATTGCGCCAAGAGGTGAGTTTCGACGTAAGGCTCAGAGATTTGCCAGGACGCCGGAGGCCGAGCCAGGCCCTCGGGGAGGCAGCCCCCTGCACTTGCCCCAGACTCGGCTTCATAAAGTGACATGTGCTTTTCCTACTGGACTGAATCTCTTCCTGACTCTACTTCAATCTCCGAGAAAGGAGGCAGAATCACGCACAGCCGAGCTGGGGCGCATGCACCCAGCCAGTCGTCCTGCAGGGCTGAGGGGCTGGCGAGCTGCCCCAGGGCTCGGCCCACTGCTGGTGGCCCCAGGCCCCGTTACTGTGGAACCCAGAGCACCTGGCAGAGAAGCAGCCGCTTGCTGTCCCTACAGATCGCCTCAGCACAGCTGACATCAGGCTGACTCGTTTTCGGGGGCGTCCCGGGCACCGTGGGGCGTGGAGCAGCATCCCGGGGCCCAGAATCAGTGTCAGGTACAGACACACTGCTGGGAAGGATTTCTAAGTCACATGACTGGCACAGGGGGGAGGGGGGCTGGAACCCGTGTCTCCCGCTTCCCGGGTTGTGGGGTGCGGATCCCAGACTGACCCCCCCCCCACATGGAAAACAACCAGCCCTGGCCAGGGGCCAGCGTCACTGGTCTGCGAGGGGCCAGGAAACGGCCAGAGAGGCTAAAAGGGAAAACATCCTGAGAATGCAAACCGCCCCTCCCCGGCCCGGGCCCTCACCCGCCCACCCCGGCCGACACCGGGTTCCTGCTCCTGCCTGCGCAGCTCTGGGTGCAGAGGCCTGGGTAGTGGCCGCCCAGACAACCTGACACATGTCATGTGACTCCAGGTCGTTCTGAAACTTCAGGGCATCAGTGACAGCACAATGGCCACCATCCCCGGCCGCAGGTCACCCTGTCCTGCACAGCGGCTGGCTGGGCGGGCCCCCAGGGCTGGCCAGTGCTCCCCTGGGACCCCACGGGGCCCCAGCCCCCCATGCTGGCCGTCGGGCGGGAGCCGGGTGGGCAGGGAGAGAAGGGACAATGGGAAAGTCAGACAGTGGATGTGGGGAAGGCGGGCAGGGGGACCAGCCGACTCGCTGGCAGGAGCTCGGGCCTCCGAGACCTGAGCACAGAGTGGCTTCAGCTGGGAAGTGCTGGGAGCGTTTACCTCAGGTCTGGAAGTGTTCAGGGTACCAAGGTGGGCAGACAGGCGGTTCTGCCTCTGCTCACCTCCTCGGGACCCAGGAGGACAGGCCACCCATCAGAACGAGGCGGGAGGGCAAAGGTACTTTTCTAGGCATCACAGAGGCAAACCACAGGGGTGTAAATCCCTACCCTCAGTAACTGTTATAATAAACACCCATTCAGCAGCTTAATTCCACACCAAGTTGTTCCTTACCGTTCTGGAGGTCAGGAACCCAAAATGGGCCTCCCAGGGCTAAACCCCAGCACAGGCAGGGCTGGTCCCCCCGGGGCCCCAGGGAGACCCGGCTCCAGCCTCTTCCTGGCCCGTGGCCCCCGCTCCATCCTCACCCCCAGCAGCGCGGGGTCTGCCCATCTCTGGGACTCCCACCCTCTGCCTCCCCCTCATGAGGGCCTCCTGAGGATGCTGGGCCCCCCGGGAACCCAGGGTCACCCCCCCTTGGGGGCCCGACAAGGTCCCCTCTGCCACGTGAGGGGATGCGTCCACAGGTCTTCCCAGGACAGGGATGTCTTTGGGGACCAGAGTGGACACACACACACACACTACTCTAAGAAGGATCTTTTAAAATGACTGCCTGTGTTTAGGGGCGCCTGGGTGGCTCAGTCGTTAAGCGTCTGCCTTCCGCTCAGGTCATGATCCCAGGGTCCTGGGATCGAGCCTTGCATCGGGCTCCCTGCTCGGCGGGGGGTCTGCTTCTCCCTCTCCCACTTCTGCTTGTGTTCCTGCTCTTGCTATCTATCAAATAAATAAAATCTTAAAAAAAAAAAACACTCGGGGCGCCTGGGTGGCTCGTTAAGCGTCTGCCTTCGGCTCAGGTCATGGTCCCAGGGTCCTGGGATCGAGCCCCTCATCGGGCTCCCTGCTCCGCGGGAAGCCTGCTTCTCCCTCTCCCACTCCCCCTGCTTGTGTTCCCTCTCTCGCTGTGTCTCTCTCTGTCAAATAAATAAATAAGATCTTTAAAAAAATAAAAAATAAAAATGAAATGACTGCCGGTGTTTAAAATCAGGATGTTATAACAATTCGTGTGACCCACGCCTCAGGTTTTGGTAACTCCTCATATTCTTGGATCCCCCACCCTGCCCCAAACCCATCCACCAGCCTGCTGACAGCCTCTAGGCTGCCTTTCTTTCAAACTCAGTTCAGCCACTGCCTCCTCCAGGAAGCCTTCCTGGCCTTGCTTTTCCCTGGACAGGCTGCCTCAGTGCCATTTCCTCCTTGGCCACTCCAACTAGGCTATATCAGGGCTTTAAGCAATCTTTGCAGCCCAGTGCCCACCCTGAGCAGACTCAATAAATAAGGAGCCACAAAGGGTTCGTGGTGGGGGGTATGTGTGCAGGAGATCAGGGCCCATCATCCCTGCCCCACCCCCCAGCCTCCGGTCCCGTGCCCATGACCTCAGGCCCCTCGTCGGACAGAGGGACAAGGCAGGACACATCCCTGAGGCTCTTGGGGCTCACCTGTCTTCTTGCCCCTCTGGCCCCTATCCGGCCACAAGGAGGACCCGAAATGGGCCGTATAGGACAGTCTCCGCGGCCCCCACAGCCGGTGCGGTCTTGGCAATCCCAGCCTGACAAGTCGTTAATTTGCGGTCTGGCCTCAACCTGCCCCCAACATAGGTTTTCTGAAGGACAGAAAGTCCCCAGTAAGGAGACAAGAGGAAAAGCAACAAAAGGACAGGTGGCTATGTCCTCACTTGCAAATCACCCGGGCCGGCTGGGGGCTGGTCTCTGAGTTCTCCAACCACAGGAGGTGAGCGCACCCCACTGCTGTGGGTGGGGGTGGGGGGCCGCCTCACTCGCCCCTGGGCTCCCCAGACACTGCCGCCAGGCCCCCCAGCTGCATGCGTGGTTTTGTGCCCCACCCTGTGCAGACGAGGTCTCCTGCTCTGCATTCCCGGGGGCACCTGCCTTTGAGGGTGGAGACCATGGGACATGCCCCCCGCCCCCACGTGCCTGGCAGAGTCCCACTCAGTCCTCGCCACTCAGCAGCTGTTGGGTCGGAGCGAAGCACGATTTGGTACAGGGCGCAGCTCTGCCCACGGCTGGCACAACTCTGGGGTGAAATACTGAGGTTTTCAGAAGGCGCCATGTGGCTGGTTACACAGCCTGGGCTGGGGAAGAGTGGATGTGTGGGAGCGGGTGGGAAGCTGCGTGTGCGAGCAGCTTGGGGAGGGCCCCGTAGGTGGCCGGTGCCCTGCCGGGTGCCTGATGTCGGTCCTGTGACTCTACTTGTAAACACAGGACGGCAGTGTCGTCTGGACCCGTCTCCGATCTCCTGTGGGGATTAGAACTTTGGTCTACGGGATTCCTAATTTACCATAACAAATGAGAACTGCTTCACCACAGGAACAAAGGACAAAACGCTGAGGTCCTTAATATATTAAGATCTCCAATAAATCAGTAAGAGGTCCACAAACCACTTAATGAATGTGAGATCCTGACTAGTGTGGACAACAGAAAAAGCTCCCTGGTGGTTTAACCGGTGACATTCGCCTCAGTTCTAGGCTTTGGTCAATGGTATTGCAGGAAGGTTGATTTCTGATCAATGTTTGGTGGTTATGGAAGATGCTGACCAAGAGGAAGCTGGGTGAAAGGTATATGGGAATTCTTTGCATTGTTTCTGCACTTTTTAAAAAAAACTTCCATAGATTTTATTTATTGATTTGACAGAGAGAGACGCAGCAAGAGAGGGAACACAAGCAGGGGGAGTGGGAGAGGGAGAAGCAGGCTTCCCGCCGAGCAGGGAGCCCGATGTGGGGCTCGATCCCAGGACCCTGGGATCATGACCTGAGCCGAAGGCAGATGCTCAACCGACTGAGCCACCCAAGTGCCCTTGTTTCTGCACTTCTTCTGTAAGTAGAAAAGCATCTCAAGATTTTAAAAAATGAACGGTTCACAACGGACGTCAGCAATCCACAAAAGGCATGACAAATGACCATGAATGAAAAATGCGCCACTCTGCAGTAATCCAAATGTTATCGATGACTCGAGGAGATGGTCCTTTCAGCCTCTGATCCAAGGAGACCAACAAGCCAGGCCCCTGGATGTGATGAGGGGCCCTGGATGGGGCATGCCCGGGAAAGGGGTGGGGCAAGTGACAGAATTCAGACGCGGACCTTGGAGATGGAGTTGACGTGGAGCTTCCCGATTCCGCTAACGGTCCTGCAGTTATGTAGGAGAGTGTCCTTGTTCTCAGTAAATTCCCGCTGGAAGATTTAGGGGCGAGGGCACCGATGTCTCCACGTTAATCTCCAACAGCTCAGAAAAAATTAACTACACACACGTTCAACTACGCACATGCATAACTCTGCGTGTACAGATGACTACGTTCCTATGTCTGCTACAAACATCACTCTCTGCACATGTATGTACACACCCCGTGCACACACAACAGAAACACGCACATACATGTGCACGTACACATGTGCACACACACACAGGGGAGGCAGGATGAGCAAACAGGGCAGCTGGAAGCACCAGCAGCCTGGCGTGCAAAGGGCACGTGGGGTTCCTTGCACTCTTCTTGCAACTTTCCGGTAAGTTTGCAACCAGAGCAAACACAAGAGTCGGTCTGGGAGGGATTCCAGCGGCTATGTCCAGGTGAACTTTCCTCATTTTTACAAAATGGGAATAGTGGTCACACGCCACAAAGTTCATCCTCTTAAAGCGAACGGTGCAGTGCACCGTTTCTTTAAACCCTATGTGTTTCCTGAAAAAACAATTTGAAGACGAGTATGTGTCACTTTTATAAATAGGAAGCAAGAGCTATTTTTGAAAAGCCCTGACCTTTTGCCCCCTCTGCAGACTGTGGACAGCAGTGGGGGGCTGGCCAGGGTCCAGAGGGCTGGGGGATGGCAGGAGCCTGAGCAGTGCTTGGCCCACGCTGTGGCGGCCAGCCCCTTGTTGGTGCAGGTGCTGGGGCGGCTGGCATTTCCCACCTTCTAGAGCGCCTTGTTGCTCTCTGATGACTTTCCCATCTGCTCTGCAGGTCCATAAATTCAAAGCAAGGGCCGCACACGGGAGCCGCCTGGGGCAGCGTGTCTGGCCTGGGAAGCCGTGAGCCAGGGTGTGTGAGGAGGAGCCATGAGCCCAGCAGAGGCCGAGGGACGGGGCACGGCAGGAAGGAGCCAGGCCGGCCTAGGCACGCATCACAGTCCAGACATCTGCCGGCCAAGGGCCTTGGTCTCTGAGACTCAATTTCCTCAAATGGGAAAAGGACACAGAGGGGATGCACACACCCCTCAGCGGGAACTCAGACTAAATACTATATTTGGATCCAACAGAACATGACCTCAAAGTCATCTCGGCCTGGGCACAAGGTCAACCACGGGGACGACACGACCCCTGACATGACGTCAGGAGAAGGGCACTTCAATCAGGGGTCTTCCTCCCCGAAACCCGTCACCCCAGTCTGACCGTGAGAAAAACACTAGACAAACCCCAGCGGGGGAGACTTTCTACAAAATTCTTGGCCAGTCCTCCCCCAAACAGTCCGGGTCACGTAAGCAAGGAAAGTCAGAACTTGTCACAACCAAGACAAATAGTCCAGGTCACAAAAGCAAGGAAAGTCAGAACTTGTCACAACCAAGCGGGCCCTACGGAGACATGGTGGAGAAGCGAACGTCAGGCGGGACAGGGCGCAGGAGGCGGACATGATGGCAGGGCTGGCGACACGGGAATAAACCGCAGAGGCCGACGCACCAACGCGGTCTCGTCCAGGCCAACGCCAGGGGAGGCTGCCGGGCGGTGGCTGGCACCCTCAGCTGGCCTTGCGACTGCTCGGTAAACCTAAAACCATCTAGAGCAAGAGGGTTCACTCTAGAGATAACCAGAGCTGGCCAAGTGCTTCCTGAGGGCTCCATGCCACATGACCCCCAGCACCACCCGCTTCCCGCAGGGAAGGAGGTCTGAGAGCCGAGCGTGTCCAGTGGGCCGTTCTGGGCCGGCGGTCCTGGCTCGCGCCCCGTGCCCCCTGCTGCGGGACGGCCCTGCGCGGGAGGACGCTGCATCTTCCTACAGGCCCGTCCCCTCCGGGCACTGGTAGGTCCTCATCGTTAGGGTAGGGGTCCTGTGCCCCCGAAACGTTCCCCTGGTGGTGTCAGCATCTGCAGTGGGTTGAATCAGGCCCCTGAGCCCGTGACGCGACCTTACTTGGAAAGAGGGTTGTTGCGGATGTAATCAAGTTAGCAAGAGGCCGTTCGAGTAGGGGCCCTAATGCGATACGACGATGTCCTTGTAAGAAGAGGGGAACCTGGACACGGAGACGCGCGGAGGACAGGACCATGGGAGCACGGAGACAGACTGGAGTGATGCTCTCACTGGCGCCTCGGGAGGGAGCGCGGCCCTGGGTGTCCGACGGCTGGCCTCCGGAGCCGAGGGAGGACGGACCTGTGTGGTTTTTGGCCGCCCCGTGCGTGGCTGCTCTGCCGCGGAGCGGCCTGGGGATGCTGACCCAGCTGGCGGTGGTGAGCCTTTCTGCGGTTATCCGCTGTCCTCTACACGGGCGCGCCCCCGCCCTCTCTGTGCCACGGGCAGAGGAACACGTCCAGAGAGGGGGACATTCCACGAGGCGAGAACGGGGCCAAGGAGACTAGCGCGTGCGGGGTCGGGAGCACACCCGGCGGCCCGCTCTGAGAGCACAGCCGAGGGCCAGCGCGGCGGCTGTGGATTCGCGCTGGGCGTGAGATGACGCGAGGGCCCCGGCGTAGTGCGGACGGGCGGCAGCGTCCCTGTTCTCACACAGAGGGGCTGGGGCGCGACGCCTGTGGGTCACTTGCAGACGTAAGGTGCGTGTGCGGAGGTGAGTGGGCAGGTGGCGGGCAGGCAACAGACCGACTGGCAGGGATGGGTGGGCGGCGGAGAGAGAGCACGCACGCACACGCCCCCCCCCCCCGATGCTGCCTGGAACACTCCTGAGCCCAAGTTCTCCGACACAGTCCCCCGAGGCCTCCCTCCCGCGTGCCCCTGGCCCACCCTGCCGGCCCCGCTCCCCGCTCCCCGTCACCCTGCTCGCCAGGCACTGTCCCTGCCACTCGTTCTCTGTTCTCGGAGGGCTCCCGCCTCGGGCCCCCCACGCAGACCCGAGCCTGGCCCACAAGTCCTTGCTGTAACCTGGCCGCCCCCAGCACGGCGGACACGGGGCTGGGTTGTTCTCGGGGGCGTCCCGGGCGCTGTGGGGTGGAGCAGCATCCCTAGCGCCCCCGCCTTGATGCCAGGAGCTGCTCCAGTCCCGACAACCAGGGGGTCCCTAGGTGTGGCCCGGTGTCCCGGGGGGCTAGATGACGGCCAGTCCTCGCCCCCACGAAGAGGCTCACTGTGGGGATGGACCACGTCGGGGTCGGGGGCTGATGCCGGGCTCTCTGCCCAGGCTCTGGGCTCGGAGGGAACCGAGGTCATGGAGACTTGGAGCCAGGGAGGGGCAGGCTGCTGACGGGCTCCGGCTGGCTGGCCTCTGGGGAGCTGTTTGCTGTGTTTTCCCTCCCAGAGAGCTCAAGAGTGCAGATCCCACCCCCAGATAAGGACGGGGACCCTTGCTACAGAGTCACGTGGAAGGGAAGCTGGTTACCCTCGCCCCTCCCCCCAGCGACGCCCCACCTTCCACAGTGTGAACCCTGCAGCTGCCCCTGGGTCAGCACACACTCACCAACGGCCCCCTCGTTTCTTCTGCAACTCCGTTCACTGAGTGTACGTTTAAGGGAAGACACGTCAAGGCAACAACCCCCCATTTTTGAATCCTGGCCCGGGGCCAGCTTGGTGCCCCCACCCAGCAGCGAACGGGGCAGCGGGGCGGGCAGCGGGGGCAGCCACCGGGACCCGGACGTGGGTGTCGTGCGGCAAACAGAGTAAGTAGCCGGGCACATTCGGAGGCCTGTTTCTGCGGCCGGGGACCGCACTTGTGCATGCAAGGAGGGAAGGCAGACACCCACTGGGAGGGGCCGGGCTGCTGGTGGGAGCTCCGCGCGCACGCTGGGCAGCTTTCTCAGCGGGAGGCAGACAGGTGCACGCGTGACACGTGAGCATATACACGGAGGACCCAGAGCTGAGACGTGAGACAGAGCCAGCGGGAAGTGGTCTCGGGCGCATGCACACACACCATGGTGCACACGCACCAGTCTACATGGGCCTCCCAGCTCTGCCCATGGAGGGCACCTGGAAGCCATGACACCCCACAGTGATGAGCCCCGACAAGGGAGTCGATGGCCGCCATGAGACTGATTTCATTTCACACCACAGGCCCTAACGCCACGTCTGCAGTTGGCGAACAACACATCTGCGATTCTCTAACACCTGCTGAATGGCCCCCGAGCACATGCCCGCCGTCCTGAGCTTATGGAAGCAGCCCATCTTGCTGCTTGTTCGCCAACACTTGGCAAAAGGAGCGACTCAGACGATTCTCATCAAAGCGCTCGTTCCCAGGACCAGACAGGGCCAGCTACTACAGATTCAACTGAGGTCGGCAAAGTGCATGGGCCCAATCCGGCCCACTGCTTGCTTTTGTCAATAAAGTTTTATTTATCGGAACACGGCCGTGCACATCCATTTACAATAACCACAGAGGCCACGTGGCTGAGCTGAATCACTGCAACAGAGACCTGATCCCCAAAGCTGGAAATATTTGCTGTCTGCCTGGCCCTTCGCAGGAAGTCCGCCCCCCTCTGGATGAAGCGGACTTCAGGCACTTCCCAGGCACTCTTTCAGCGGGGACCACAGTGCTCCCTGCTGCCTCTGGCCTTTGAGCGGCCCTCGCCTCTGCATCTCCCTCCTCTCTTAAAGTGGCGCCTTCACCCTTCTGACCCGAGAGACCCCCTCAGCCTGTCCCACTCCGGCCCATTCTCCTTTAAACAAGAGATGGTCCACCAGGAGGATTTCTTTGCTGTGGGTCGGTGATTCTCAACTGGGGGTAATTCCTTCCTCCCCCAGGGGACACCAGGCGATGTCTGGGGGCGTCCGTGGTCCCCACGACTGGGGCACTCCTGGCACCGAGGAGTGGTGGTCTGGGATGCTGCTCAGCCCTCCCCCCAGCACCCAGGATGACAGCAGAGAATGACCCGGCCTGGTGTTAGTGGTGCAGGGGTGGGTGGGTGGGTGGTGGGGACGACCCTGCCTTAAGCCTCAAGTAGCAACATCCAGGATGTCTGGGCGGCGAGGCTTGGAACTGAGCTAAGGCATCCACCCAGCTGGGGGAGGCCGGCCACACCCTGCTTCGGGGAATCAGGATTCAGGTCCTCAGCAGCCTCTGCTTTCCTGCACTCTGAAGCAAGAGACCACAGGGGACAGGGACCGCCAGACACCTGGTGAAGGGGACGCTGGCAAGGCCACGTTCACAGAGCTGTGGCATGCACGGGGCACGAGGAACAGACCCACCCCTCCCTCGTGAAGCTCACAGTTCCGGAAGGAAGCGTGTGATCCCGCCAACACAGAATTAGAAACCAGGATGACAGGTTTCAATGAAAAGCACAGAAAGTCATGAATGCACGGACGGGGGTCCTGATTTCCCTCGGGGAGGGTCAGGAGGTGACTTTTAAAAGGAGAAGAGTGCTTAGGAGGTGTAGGGGTGAGGAAGGGAGGGATGCATTAACCCACAAACCCGCCGATGCATTCTCACTTTTTGGATTTGCGTTGAGAAGTGGGGGGGGGGGCTGCGGCCCAGCCGGGGGTGGGGGGCGGCTCTCCAGGGCTCTAGACGTCAGGAAGCAGCGACCCCCCCGCTGCTAAGTGATCAGACATGACGCAGGATCACCGGCACGATCATCATCTCTCCAGTCCTGCAGGGGCCCAGAGAAAGGAGGCTTTGGGCTCTGCCCCTCAACAACTCTGGCCAGCAGTGTCCACAGCATCCAGCACCAGGCCCAGGGCCTGCTGCGGGGAGGTCTGCCTTCCGCCTCGCCAGGGCCACCCACGGGGTCTGCTCAGACAGCCTGGGGTTGGTCGGACTCTTCCACTCAGCTCCCCAGCGTCCTTTTTGCTTTTAATTTCTATCTAAATTTTTTTTTTACATTTTGAAATCATTATCGATTCCTAAGAGGTCGCAAAAAAACGTATAGTGGAGCCCTCACCCAGCCTCCCCCAGTGGCGATGACTTGTGTATAGTTAACAACATCACTGAACAAACGTCCGGAAAAATGACGTTGACACGATGCTCACTCAACGATCTGCGTGTGTCTCTCGAGGCAACTTGAGCACACGCGTAGGTTCACGCCCCAGCACCCCCGTCACGACGCCCTCCGGCCGACCAGCAGCGCCCCTCCTCCTCCTCGCCGCTAGCCCTTCTCCACCGCACTGGCCCCGCGTCCATGCTCCTCAACAAGACACAGCAAGCCGGGCCAGCGGCAGCTGCGGGCAGGGTCCAGGCCACCCGGGGTGTGTCCCGGGAGCGCACGCTGGTTTAACACGTGCGGTGGGTCAACGTGCCACATCGCGTCGCGTCAGCAGGACAAAGGACAAAGCCACAGATGGAGGCAGCAAAGACTTCACAAATCTCTACACGCCCCCGTCATAAAAACACTCCTCAAGCTGAGAAGAGAAGGGAACTTTGGCGACCTGACGGAGGGCCTCCACAGAAGCACAGCCACGCGCGTTCCCACGACGAAAGCCCGCAGAGCTGGGGAGGGCAGGGGCACCCGCTGCACAGCGTCATGCCGGACGTCCCGGCCTGGGCGGCTGGGCCAGGAGGGGACATAAAAGGCGTCCAGATGGGAGAGGAGGCCAGAGAACCACGTCTGCACTGCACTTGACATCATCTGGTGCAGCACGGCACGCAACAGGCTGCCTGGGGACCTAGCGGGTGTGCGGGGCCAGCAGCCTCTCCCCCAGCGTGGCGGGGGCGAGGGAGGGGCTGCTGGGTGACGGGAGTCCGGCTGAGCCACGACCGGCCTTTGCGTCCCCATCGGCTAGAAGGGCATCAGATTGCACGGTTGCACGGAGATCATGCCACGCGGGCTCTCTGCACAGGGACAGGTAGTAGGCAGACCTCAGAAAGCACGTCAAGAGTTGTTTTTTGCCTTTTTCTTTTCTTTTCTTTCTTTTAAAGTCAACAGCTGCCCAGGGCGGTCAAAGGGCCTGTTCCTCCACTGGGAACAGGGTGGGGACAGAGGGCGGCTGGAGCCGGACGCCAGCCCTGCGGGAACGTTGTCCCGTCTGGGGCTGTATTTCTTCTCCATCCTCCTCTGACCTTCATTCCAAACGGCCTGCTGACGTATCCGTCCTCAGCCCGTGTCGTGGGAACCCCACACTCAGGGTGTAGTGCTCTGGGAAGCCGGCAGCCCCTGCAGACTGGGCGGCCGGTCAGCCCCGACTGCTCCGGCAGGCGTCTTCCCCCCGGGCCCCCCTTGGCTCTGCGGTACCATTCTCCTGCCTGGTTGCCGTGCCGTGACACTGGGGGCCCCATGCTGTCCCCGGGGGCCGGCCGGCTCCCAGGTCCCCTTCCCCGCAGCTCCTCACAGTCTCGGGCCTGCTCTCGACCTTCCCGCACTGTCCCCACCTCTACTCCTCGAATGCTCCCTCCTCCGGGGCCAGGCCATGGATCTGGCGCCCCTGGGCCCTGCGCCACGGCGGTATGATCTTTGTGTCATTTAAAACGTCACTGCGCACGCGCGGCCCCAGGCTCGGATCCGAGCCCACGACGCTCAGGGAGGGACCCAGACATGGAAGGCCACGCGGGGTGTGAGTCCACGTGGGTGACACGTCCGGAACGGGCTCATCCACGGACGGGAAGGGGGCTCGGGGGGGGGGGGGGGGGGCGGGGGAGAAGGTGGGGAGTGACCGTTGATGGGGGCGGGGACACTCAGGGAGGGACCTGGACACGGAAGGCCACGCGGGGTGTGAGTCCACGTGGGTGACACGTCCGGAATGGGCTCATCTGCAGACGGGAAGGGGGCTCGGGGGGGCCGGGGGCGGGGGGCGGGGATGGGAGGATGACTGCTGATGGGGGCAGGGTGCCCTTTGGGGTGATGGAATGTTCTGGAATTAGATGGGGCTCATGGTTGTGAATTCTGCAAATATACTAAAAACTGTTGAATTCTACAGTGAAAATGGGTGAAGTTTATAGTTTGTAAATTTTGTCTCAATAAGGTGTTAGAAAATAAAGGACAGGCAACAACATTACCAAGAGGTTGGGCCCTGGGCGCCTGGGTGGCTCAGTTGGTTAAGCGACTGCCTTCAGCTCAGGTCATGATCCTGGAGTCCCGGGATCGAGTCCCGCATCGGGCTCCCTGCTTGGCAGGGAGTCTGCTTCTCCCTCTGACCCTCCTCCCTCTCATGCTCTCTGTATCTCATTCTCTCTGTCTCAAATAAATAAATAAAATCTTTAAAAAAAAAAAAAAAGAGGTTGGGCCCTTTATCTGAATGGACTTTTCTAGTGCGTTGGTTTTTAAATGCATCAGTAAAATTGAAAGATCAGAGTCGATATAGAACAAACAGACCAGGGGAAGAAGAGGTCAGTGTTCAGTTTCACTCTGTCAAGCACATAATCATTTTTACGTATTTTATAGATGAGGAAACAGGCTTAGCAATGGTGTTTATGTGAATTACATGCCAGTAGAGCTGTCCTGTCTGCATCTGTCCATCCATCTACCCGTCCCGTCTGCCTAGATCTGTCCATCCATCCACCCGTCCCGTCTATCTATCTGTCCATCCACCCTTCCACCCCCCCCCCCATCCACAGACACACAATCAGCGGAAAGGCAAGTAGAATCCAGGGCTTGCAAACCACGGTCCAACACTATTCTTATCCTTTGTGAATGTCAATACCTATTTATGTTTGCAAAGTTGAATGCAACGATAAGCATATGGCTCCTCGGCTTCCTGATGCTCCCGGTAACCTAGCAACCCTCATCTCTCTGAGAACGCGGGAGCATCCCGCACAGCATGTCTGCCTCATACCCAAGCGCTCCACGCTCAGAGAGCTTGTGGGAACCGATGATGCACAAGTTAGAAATAATCAAGCCCCCTTGTCATTTCTTACTGGAATTTTAAGGAATACTCCTACGTGCCTCCACTATTTGCCAGCATGCCTCCTCCCCGCCTCCACTCTGCCCTGCTTTCTTTCCTGGGAGCTGCCAGCGATGCACGCGGGGTGTGGCGGGGGCGCTCTGCCCGCCCCGGGGCACATTCAGGAGCCAGGCTGCCGCCCAGCGCTCCACCACCACCCCGCCTGGACGGCTTCAGGGCAAACCGCGCTCCGCTGAAGCCCAGGCCCAAGAGCGGTGCTGGCATTTAAGAGAAAAACATGATCTCAGCTGTTTCTTTATGACTTTGGGTTTTTTCTAGAACTCACCACCCCGAGATTGGGAGCTGCACACCAACCCCTCACCCCCGACTGAGCCAGCCCAGCGCCCCAGGACCCTGTTTTCCTTACTTCCTCTCTCCTCCGTTTGTGCCTGAGTATTGAAGGCAAATCCAAACAGCACATGACTTCACCTGTATGTGCTTCACAGTGTTTCTCTAGTCGCTGAAATCTTTTTATCCCCCACGTGTAACTATAACTCCACTCTTACACCCAAAATTCACAAGAGTATCATCATCTACTCTCCAGTCCCCTGATCGTCAGAAGTGTCTTTTTCTGGCTCGTTTGTTAAAATCAGGGCCAGCGAAGCCTGTATGCTGCATTTGCTTGGCGTGTCTCTTCGCTCTCCCTTTCTGTCAATTATTAGTTAAAAAAAAAGTAGGTTCTGGTTTCCAAATCCTTTTAGGTTTACAGAAAATGGTGAGGCTGGTGCAGAGTCTCCACATACCCAGCCCTCGCTGCTCCTGGCATTAGTGGGGTCCATGTGTCCCAATTACTGAGCCAACACTGACACGTTATTATTAACTAAAATCCATACTTTATTTGGATGTCCTTCGTATTTCCCCAATGTCCCTTTCTCCCGTAGGACCCCACACAGGACTCCACTTTGCATGCACGTGTGGCGACGGTTAGTTGTACGTGTCCGCCTGAGTGGTGTGTCTGTGAGGTACCCACCTGAGTCCGTGGCCCGAGGAACGCAGGCCGCCCTCCCCCGCGAGGGTGGGCCTCTCGAACTCACCAAGGGCCTGAACACGGCAAGAGGCGGAGTCCGTGAGAACGTGCTCTCTGTCTGACTGTCCAGCTGGGACATTGGCCTTGTCCTTCATTTCTGACTTGGACTCAGACTGGGACTCACTCCATCAGCCCTGAGGGGTCTCCAGCTGGTCAAGTGCAGTTCTTGGACCTTCTCAGCCTCCCTAATTGCCTGGGCCCAATTCCTTATAAAAGCTCTATTTATCTATATATCCTGTTGGTTCTGTTTCTCTGGAGAACCCAGATCATACAGCTGTCGTGCCTCCTTAGGTCCCTCAGTGCTGAGACAGTTTCTCAGATTTTCCTTGTTTTTCATGACCTGGACAGTTTTGAGGAGGACTGGCTAGGAATTTTGTAGGAAGTCCCTCAATTAAAAAGTTTTGTGCACCAGAGGACATTTTCAATACAGCAAAAGGCAACCCAAAGAATGAGAGAAAATGTTTACAAATCATATATCCAGTAAGGGATTAGTATATGGAATACATAAAGAACTCCTACAATTAAATGAGCAACAATTTGATTAAAAATGAGCACCCAGATAGACATTTCTCCAAGGAAGACCTACAAATGGCCAGGAAGCACATGAAAAGACACTCAACATCATTAATAATTAGAGAATGCAAGTCAAAGCCACAGTGAACTACCACTTCACACCCATTAGGATGCCTATTAGAAAAACAAAAAAGCAATAACAGAAATAGCAAGATTGGTGGAGACGTGGAGAACCTGGAACCCTTGTGCACAGCTGGTGAGAACAGAAAATGGTGCAGCCACTGCAGAAAACAGTATGAAGCTTCCTCAAAAAACTAAACATAAAATTACGATAGGGTCCAGAAATTCCACTTCTGGGTAGGTATATACCTAAAAGAACAGAAAGCAGGGACTTGAACATATCCTTGCACACCCGTGTTCACAGCAGCATCCTCCACAGCAGCCAAAAGGTGGAAGCAACATAAGCGTCCATTGACAAATGAAAGATACACACAGTGCGGTCCGTCCACATGCTGGAACATGATCCAGCCTTAGGAAGGAAGGGACCCTGACACCTGCCGTGATGTGGAGGGACCCTGAGGACACCGTGCTCAGTGAGAGGAGCCAGACACAGAAGGACACATCCTGCAGGACCCCACTCCCAGGAGGTCCCCAGAGGAGTCCCGTCCACAGAGACAGAGAGGGGAGGGTGGGAGCCAGGGCAGGGGCAGGGGGTGGGGAGTCCATGCTTCATGGGGACAGAGTCTCCATGTGGGGAGATGGAACATTCTGGAGACAGAGGGTGGGGGTGACTACAGGATGGTGTGAGTGTGCTTCATGCCGCTGAGCTGTGTGCTTACAGACGGTTACGATGGTGAACTTTATGTTGTATGTATTTTACAATGAAAAGAAGCTACATATATTGTTTACAAGACCAGGACTCTCTTAGGGCTTCATCATCAGGGAAAGACTCAGGTACCACCCAGCTGTGCAGAGGCGTACAAACACCTCGGGTCTGCCTCTGTCTGGGTCTCCAGGGCTTCTCCGAGCATGGTTGCCATAGCCCTGTTCTCACCCGAAGTGGCTTAGAAGCCGGAGCTAAGGAGCCAACGTAAAACGTGGTCCCACACATCTGGGGAATCTACCAGAAGCCGAGCCGCTGTGAAGAGCCATGCTCTCAAGCCAGGCCACCCAGGGCCACCTAGCTAAAGCTCAGGATGGCAGGTGCGCAACGCACGGGGATTTGGTGCACACGCACCTCTGCATGGCGGCGTGTGCCTGGGGAAAAGCCCGCAGGAAAGTCTCGGGGGGGAAGCAGAAGCGGTGAGGACAACAGGAAGACGGGCCTGTTCGTAGCACAGACTCTCGCCCGGCCTTCGATACAGCTTTCCCGTAAGTTCTCTAATGCTCACGACCGCTCTGTGCCACCGATGGGTCTTAGTCTTCCGCCCAAACATGCCCATCATCCCTTTGCATGAACGGGGAAGCTGAGACACAGGAAAACCAAAAAATTAGCCTAAGACGCATCATGACAATTTGTGGCCAGTGTTGGACTGGACGGCCGTCCACCTGCTCACAGCCTCAGTGCAGGTTAAATCTGGGGAGCGGGGTTTGCGGTGGGAGATTTCCGTTTCCTCACCCCCATACTGTTACATGTATTTATAAATACATCCACAGTGGGGGCGAAATTTGACTCTCGGGGAGGCAACAACGGTCTTACTCTTCTAGCCCACCAAGCGCAGCAGGTATGGGTACCACGTGAACAAACACGTGACATCCCTGTGCCCTTGACCTCCCACGGGTCTCCCATACACAGCATCTTTTTCTTGGCTTTTGATTTCTGGGACCTCACTTCTCCCCAGTCATGAGCAGCCTCCGATGGTCTACAACTGAGTTTTTAGAAGCGCTGCGTGAACTCGGGGCATCTAGATACATGACGCATTTTCACCCGCTGCTGGCTGTGTGTTTTCTGATGAGCACTCAGGAAAAGAAAGTCCCCGAGGGGGGTGGTCATGAGAAAGAGAAACAAGGCTGAGAATGCACGGCCAGTATCACTTCCGTATTCTTCCCTCATAGTGAAGGGGAAAAAACTTGAAGCTGAACTAAAAGGTCACATCAGTTCAAGCTGGAAAGAAGTCTAGTTTCTAGAAACATCAAAAATGGGAAGCTGGGTTTCTAGTGTAGTTTCCACCGGGTGCGGGTGAGGAAGGGGCTGCAGGCAGGGAGGGGGCACGGCAGGAAGTGGGGCGCCCTGCTTGGCCAGGAGGACTGGGGCCGCGGGGCTGTGCCGTTGGCTGGCTGTGCAGACGGCATGCCTTTCAGGCGTACTTCCGGTGCAGAAACACCGCTTGGTGCCTCACTGGCTGGACGCTGGCCTGCCCGCTGTCCCGGGCTGACCTCAGGGAGCACTGCACTTTCCCTCGCTGACCTGGGGCATGTCTGTCCTTGTGAACATTCCCTCTGAGATCTGAGGTTTCGATTCCACAAAAATAAATACAGCAGTGGCTCACCCTCTCCTCGGTGGATCCAAATGGAGCAGGCTGGTTTCTGGGGGCATTTCCAGGGTTTCCAGGACAGAAACCGTGGCCCTGCCAGCCTCCAGGATGCAGATGGTGGGAGCTGAGTGGATGGCCCCCAAGGCAGCCCTGCATGCAGCTGGTCCAGCTCCCTGGGGAGCCCCAAAGTCGGGGAAGCTTGGGCACCTCTCTGAACTTGGGGGAGGTCCATAATACGTCAGAGTAAGAAAGCAACAAGGACACCCTGGCATGAAGGGTCTGCCTCCGAAGAAGGGGGTTCCCAGGAGCCCCAAACAAGAAACTCCTTGCCTGAAAGACCCAGGATGCAAGGAGCCCCCAGGGCTGAGTGGAAGTGGGACCACCAGGCCTCCCCTGCAGATCTCAGACCCCAAGGGGTAGGAACTTGCTAGAATGGGCTTCTCCCCTGGGCACTGCGGGCATTTGGTGCTGGGTCATTCTTTGAGGTGGGGCATCCCAGGTGATGTGGGGGTTGGCGGCCTTCCTGGCCCCACCCCCTCGATGCCAGGAGCACCCCAGTCGTGACGACCACAGATGACCCCAGACACCACCCGTGTCCCCTGGGGGAGAGCCCTGGTCTGGAACTCACAACACCTGAGCAAGCAACTGTCCTTTGTCTCAATCTGAGGAGCATACATTGCATCTCCTGGAAGATCGACTGGGGGCTCCTGTTCCCCAGCTTCGTGGCCCCGGGCGGGTCGGAGCCCCACACCGTGACTGCCCCCAGGGAGGCCCAGGCTGCAGCCACGCTGGGCGAGGGATGAACGAGCGAAAATGAGACATGGTTTTGCAGGGAAGTCCAGCTAAGGCTCACGTGCACAATAAACAATCCATGTCCCCCTTGAGAAAGGCCCCCGATAGGAAAAACATCGTTAAGAACCAGAGGGACAGGAGTGAGCTGGGACTGAGCTGAACACAGCACCTGCTCTTTGGGGTTCCAGGCCTTCCAAAGCCGTATTCTGTGCTTGCGAGCCTGCGGGTGGGGTTCACCCCTTAAGGAATGTCCCCAGTTGGCAGAAACTCAGGGGGCTGCCACCAGGGGTGGCCTATCGTGTCCTGGGGGAGTTGAGATGAGTCTCATCATTGGCACACGCGGCGTCACAGAATCAGGGAACATGAGCTGGGTTAAAAACAAAACATGAGGGGCGCCCCGGAGGCTCAGTGGTGAAGCGTCTGCCTTGGGCTCAGGTCGTGACCCAGGGTCCTGGGATCAAGCCCCGAGTCAGCTCCTTGCTCCCTCTCCCTCTGCTGCTCCCCCACCTGTGTGTGTACACACGCTCTCTCTCTCTCTCTCTCTCATTAATAAATCAAATCTTTTAAAAAAAAACCCAAACACGAGACAAGCTTTGTACACGGAGCAGGGTCCAGCTCCCACCCACCATGCTGCGACTGCAGGGGCAGGGTCTGCGCCCAGAGCCAGACGGGCGGCGGGGACCGCCGCTCCCGCTCCAGCCGCGACGCAGAGCCCCTGGCGGTGAAGAGCCCTGCAGGGTGTGGCTACCGTGCCCGCTCTTACCGCCTGTAATGACGTGGCTCTCTGTGCCAGCCCTCTGCGTCCGTGTGCAGGTGAAGGAAGAGTGGACTGTCCCCTCCCGGGAGGGAAAGCCGGCAGCGGTGGGCTCGAGAGCGAGGGCGGACGACCGTAGCCCACCCACCACAGCCACTGTGTTCTGCCTTATCTCAACGTTCACCTTTTAAAGGCCTTAATTAGAGGAGCGCTCTCCCAGCAGCTGGGGGGCCGGCGGGTCGGGTCGCTCAGTCCCGGCTGCTCTCGGGCTGTGGGATCTGGGCAAACCGAATCCGAATGGATTTCCTGGCTCCTCACCTGTAGGACAAGGTGAGCAGTGGCAAGAGCTCCCGGATCCGTTATTCCAGTGATGTGTAAACGTTTGGCCCCAGGACCCGTTTCTACCCTTAAAAACGACCCAGGCTACGTGTGTGATCGGAGCACGCCAGCCACAGACACACGTGCGCGGGCGCCTGGCCCGTCTGCCCCGCCCGGGCTCAGCCGCCAGCTCCTGGGGCGGGGACCGGGGGCCTCTTCCTCGCCGCGTCCCCAGGGCTGCGCAGCAGAGACAGCTGCAGCCAGGCGGCCGACGGCACCAACCCGGGCCGAGATTCTGTCCAGGAAGAGAACGGTCGCCGGGAACCCCCATGGCCCTCGCGCTCCCTCCAGGAGTTGCGGGAAGCATTTTGGAGACCTGCCCGCGAAGGAAGCCTGCTGGGCCCCGAGACGCGACCCGCGGCACGCTTCTGACCGGGGCTTAAACGCCCCACGCCCTGGCTTCGCTCCACCTGCGCCCTACACTCCCGTGTGTAGGGGAGAAGCGCCAGCAGAAAAGAACAATCCGCAAGGGCTCAGGCTCCGCCGGCCGCCAGCGCCGCAGAGTGAGTGAGCGGGCGGCGCGGGGACACCTGGGCCGGCCGGGAGTGGCTGAGCAGGATCCACTACGCAATCGTAACAGCATGTGCTCCCTCCGATGGTATCCGGGAACCTAAATTAATCCCAGACACCGGGCTGGAGGCAGAAGCAGCAGCTGATCTCGTCCGGGCAGCAGGCCACCCGTGTCCTCCTCTTTCCTCGATCAGAACTGCCTTTCAGAGCAGCCTGATGTAGGACAACTGGGAGGGGTCAAGGGCAAGAGAAGCCAGGGCTATGAGGGCAGGCACGCAGGGGGCAACCGAATCAAGGCTGGAACCCAGGCCCCGGGCTCTGGGGCGGGCGCTGGGCACAGCAGAGCCGAGAGGTCGGGGGCCCAGGGCGTCTGCAGGGGTGAAGGCGCAGGGCCTGGGGGAGCGTCCTGCCGCGCGCTCTGGGAGGGTCGGTGCACTGCCCGCCTTCCTCGCTTCCAAAGGGGGAGGCGCCGGGCACCAAGGGGCAGAGCTGAGGTTCGAAGGCATACCTGTGTTCTTCCCACTCCGCGGGGCTGCAGGGGGATGGTGGTGGCTCTCTGGGCAGGACGCTCCCGGGCTTGGAAACACAAGCTCAGGGCCGTGTTTCTGGAGCCCAGAGCGGAGACAGAACAAAACCGGGAAGGGTTCAGGCTTGCGGGTGATGGCGGAATCCGGAGCCCAGCTATCTGGGGAACGTGAGCGGGCGACGCGTTCAGGAGCAGCCCCAGGGTTTGGGAGGATGATGTAAGTTTGCTCGTCTCCACTGTGCACAGAGGTTTTAGTTTTTCGCAGAGCGCCGGGCTGGGAGGGAATTCAGTTTGTCTCGCCTGATCCATTTCATACGTGCAGGAACTGAACACAACAGTCAGGGGCCCCTCTGTTTGGAGCGGCTGCAAGTTTTCGGCCCTGTGCCTCCGAGCCATGGCGCGGACACCTTCCCCCACCCATCGCACCCGAGGGGTACCGCACACTCAGGGATGAGGTGTGGCCTGTCAGGATGCTTTTCCCGTAGAGCCACAGGACAACGGGGGGAGAGCACCATCCGCGGTGGGTCCCTGCCCTCCAGAAACAGCAGGCCCCAGGGTCCAGGAGAGCAGCTGAATTCTGCGGGTGAATGAGGTACAGCCACGGAAATGCAAACCCTTTGTGCAGCCCGGACTCGTTCCTGCAGCTACTATAACAAATGCCACTGATCTGGTGGCTTAAACAGCAGACCTTTATTTCTGCTGAGGGCCAGAGTCCAACCAGTGTCACGGGGCTGAGGTCAAGGTGAGGCGGGGCCGCGCTCCCTCCTTCCTGTGTCCTCCAGCTCCTGGGGGCCCAGGCGCCCCGTGGCTTGTGGCCACGTCCCTGGTCTCTGCCTGTGATCACATGACCTCCCCCGTGTGTCAAATCTCCTGCCTCCGTCTCATAAGGACACTTGATGATTGCGTTTAGGGCACATCGGGAAAATCCCTCCATCTCAAAATCCTTAGTTTAGTCACACCTGCAAAACCGTGGTCCTTTCAGGTGCCACATTCCCAGGTTCCAGGGATTTAGGACCTGCTATCTCTGGGGGCCTTTCTTCCCCAAGCACAAAGTCTTTCCAGAGCCCACGTGCATGCGCACAGGAAGAGGTCCCGTGCCCGGCGGCCGGGCGCACCTGTGTGGGGAGCTGGGCAGGCAGCTGAGGATGTCCGGGGCAAGGAGGGGAAGGCCCTGCCGGCCGGTGCGAAAGCCCAGCGCTCGACAGCACCGTGACGGGGGTCGCCGCCCCACACTCCCAGTGTGCTGAGGGCCCGTGTGTCCTCCGTGTTAAAAACAGTCAAACTGTAGCAGTATTTTTTAAAATGAAGTTGGGAAATAAAATCCGCCTGGAGACAGGGCCCCGGGGAGCCCACTGGCAGCGCCCCCTTCCGGTCGCACCGAAACGGCAGTGCCGTGGACAGCTGCAGGGGAGCTGGCCTGGCGCTGTGAGTCACCAGCAAACACACGCGACCGGCTTTCTGGGGAGCGGCCTGGGGACAGCACAACGCGGAGCCGCGGCCGACAGCAGCGCAACCGGCTCCCTCCGGGCCGGCAGCCAGAGAGCAGCCAGAAGGCTGGCGGGGGTCCGCAACACTGCCTGGAGGGGGCTCACAGCTCGGATGGCATTTGAGAAAAAAGGTCAGGCAGAGCCTGCCGGCTGCCCCTCCATGACACACAGCAAACCGCACGGAGTCAGAACAATCTGCAGGTGGCGGGTAGGTGGGGCTGAGTAGGGGTGTGAGGAGGAGGAAAACCGAAACAAGAGAGTACTATGATTCAGCAGAGGCCCTGCCCACACACGATCTGCCCTGTGAGAAACAGAAACCCGGACGCCATGCAAGGCGAGGCTCGAGGGCTGGGATGGCGGACGGGGCGGGCAGGCTTTCTGCCCGCGTGCACGCACACGGGAGCGTGGAGATCCCCACGGAAGCCCGCGGCCGGGCCCGCGCCCTGCCGGCCGAGCGCACAGCACGAGCTCTCGGTTTGTAATCCGCGGCAGGCAGCCGGCTCGGGTGTTCCCGGAGGCAGGCACACCCTGTGCTGTCTTGCACACGGTCCCAGAGTCCTGGGCCGGAGACCCTGGCAGAGCTCTCCTCACTTCCGTCTGCCGTCCCAGCCGCGGTGCTCCGGGCCTCCTCCAGCGTCTCCTTCTGCAGAGAGCCGCGAGGGAGAGCCCCATGCTCCCTCCTGGGGTGCGCAAAATGCAGCCCACGGTGGCCCTGGGCCGCCCCGGTCTGCGGTTTGCTGCCACCCTCTTGGCCAGCACCAAGGCCGCCGTCAGATGCCTGCAGGCCTGTGAACACGGCGAAATCTGCGTGCCTGATCTGAAGCCACACTTCCTTCTGCCTACTTAAAATTTTTTTTAATTTTAATTTTGTTTTAAGTAGGCTCCACACCCAGTGTGGAGCCCAACACCGGGCTCAAACTCACGACCCCGAGATCAAGAGCAGAGCTGAGATCAAGAGTCAAATGTTTAACAGACTGAGTCACCCAAGAGCCCCTGCCTACTTTTTAAAAAAATTCAGATGAGAGTTGCATAAAATAAAACAAACCATTTTAAAGGGAACATCTCAGTGGCAATGAGCGCATTCACAGAGCTGAGCAACCACCACCTCTACCAATTCTGGAATATTCCATCACCCCAAAAGGAGCCCCTTTCCCACCCGCATCCCCCACCCCGGCCCCCCGAGCCCCCTTCCCGTCCGCGGATGAGCCTGTTCTGGACGTGTCACCCATGTGGACTCACACCCCGCGTGGCCTTCCGTGTCTGGCTCCCTCCCTGAACATCCCCGCCCCCATCAACGGTCACTCCCCACCTTCTCCCCCGCCCCCCACCCCCCGAGCCCCCTTCCCATCCATGAATGAGCCCATTCCGGACGTGTCACCCACATGGACTCACACCCCACGTGGCCTTCTGTGTCTGGTTCCCTCCCTGAGGGTCGTGGGCTCGGGGTCCGTCCCCGGGGCTGCCCGTGTGGGCGCCTGGCTCCTGCTCGCGGCTGAGGGACACATATGTCTGCACGTGGTGGCACCTTGATTGCTCCACCTCCTGGCTCCTGTGAATCGTGCTGCTGGGAACACTCGTGTGTGTGTCCTTTGAGATTCTCTGCAGCTCTTCTGGGGACCTTCTAGGACTGGAGCTTTGGGGCCAGCGGGCTCCGTCTGCAGCTCTGCCATCCCTCCAGGGCCCAGAGCCAGCCTCGAGTCCTGCCCCGCGCGCCTGGCATTCCTGCAACACGACCACTCAGCGTGCAGGCGCGCCTGCGTCTGATGGGCATCTGCACGCCCTCAGGTGACGGGCAGTGGGGATCCTGCAGGACGGCGATGAGACTCGGGTGCGAAACCAGAGGGGCACCCGAGAGCCAGCCATCGAGGGAAGTTGTGTTTTAACGCTCTCTTGCAAAAAATCAAAATGAACGCAGAAAATCCATGATGAATGAAATGCTGACATTTAAAATCACGACAGGATTGGTAACCATGCGTGAGAACCACGCTGGAGTCTGAGGCACGAGGAAAAGCCAGGGTGCCCGATCCTGTCCACACTTCATTCACATTTTGAAATTCGGTTCATTGTGCATTTTCTCATTGACTTAGAATTATTAATGGAAATAACAAATAGTGTTCTGTTAAAATGTTTACTGTCACATAAAATCAAACGCGAACAAATTGGAACGAGTAAGTTAACGTTAACACGAATTTTTTCTTTTGCATTAAACTGCTGTTTATCTTGATCCCTGAGGTTCTGGGTGCGTTGTGCACCCAGGGTGAGTGCCCACTGGCCGCACCCGGCCCCAGCCCAGGACCAGGAAGGGGCTGGCACAACCCGGAAGGCCCTACAGGAAATGAGGTGTTGTCTGTTGGTCCCGAGGTAGAGGGGAGCGGGGGGCTGCCGGCGCATTATTCTTCTCAGCCCCCGTTTCCCTGTCGACGACACAGGGGTCCCGACAAAGCCTCTGCTGCTGGTGGGGCAGGTTTTCAATGAATGCCCATCTCTGTCTCAGCCTTAGGGCCCTTAGGACCAACTTCCCGAAGATGTGGGCTCAGGGCAGGCGGCCCCCCAACATGTGCACAAGAGGCGCCGTGCTGGTGAGGGTTAGTGTCTCTCTGGACGCGTGGGAACAGTCCTGGTGTGTGTGGAGGGGAGGGGAGGAGGCCACTGGCCCGTCCAGAACTCAGCAGGGCCCCCTCGGGGAGCTTTCGGCCACAGCGCCTCCAGTGAGGCCTCAAGGGAGCAGGCCAGTGCTTTTTTTCTCATAAAATGATTTGTTCTGCAGATGGCACCAGCAGGCACGTCCCTCAGCCCCGCCTGGCCCAGGACCGAGCCCAGTCAGCACAGCCAACCAGGTCTGCATCCGCTCCCGTACCCTGCCCTCTCCCCCTCCTCGGCCCGGGTGGGCTTCCGACCCCCGGACGGCAAGCGGGAGGTGCCCCCGGTGCTCCTTCCCAGCCCGGGGCCCCACAGGGGTGTTATGGGTCAAACTGTGTCCCCACCCCAAATTCACGTGTTGACATCCTAGCGCCCAGCAGGTGAGAACGGGAAATTATTTGGAAATGGGGCGGTCGCAAGGGTACTTAGTTAAGGTGAGTAGGGTGGGCCCTAAAGCGATGACAGGTGTCCTTACAAAAAGGCGACATGTGGACCCAGTCAGGCAGGCAGAAACCCCATGAAGACGGGGCCGATGCTTCTACAGGCCAAGGCACGCCGAGATGACCAGTGACCTCCCCCCGTGAAGCTGGGGAGCCTGGGACAGGTTCTCCCTCAGCAGGAACCAGCCCTGCACCACCTTGATCTCGGACTTCTGGCTCCGGAGCAGGGAGAGGGTACGTTTCCATCGTTTCCACATCAGCATTGGTATGGCCACCCCGGGAGACCGAGACACGGGGCTAATATACCTAGAAGGTCCAATGGGAGCCGGCGGTGCTCGGGTCCCCACCCCAAACCCTCGGACACCCCCGTTTGGATCGAGAGGACGACACCTCAGGAAAAGCACCTGGCAAGGGGCTCAGCCTCAGGAGTGGCTCAGGCGGCCTAAGAAACGCGGCAAAGACCAGCCTTAAGTTTTGCAAGATGCTGACTCTTCTCAGGAGGGACCGAGGCGTGTCGGGGGCACGTTTCTCCCAGGCCAGCTGGCTGTCCAGGGGGCCCAGGGTGTGCACACCTGTCTCCTGAGAGCTCAGAGACTCTCGTTCCCAAAAGACAACAGAGGGCAGACACTAAAAGCTGGAGCCAGGTGGGCGGCTGGCCCGACATCCCCGGCCCTGGTGGCACCTCATGCTGGTGTGAAAGCCATGCAGGGCGGGTTCCCTTTCCCCGCCGGCCCCCCCTGATGCTGAGCCCCGGCCACCCCCGCCCAGACCCGGAGGAAGCCAGTGATCTGGCTCCTGGCGAGAGCCTCGACAATGCAGTGGGAGATGACGACTGGGAATCGGGATCACGCACGTCTCTGCACAGACTGACTCAAGGGGACAGGAATTCCGCCGGCGGGTGTCTAGACTGCGGTGTTTCTGGGATGCAGGAACACGGAGCCAGAAGTAAGGCCCGTGGGGTGGGCTGTGCTGCCACCTGGTGGCCCCGGCTGCATGGGCCCTGCGGTGCGTCCAGTGCCGCCGGCGTGGGGGTCCAGGCCCTCGCGGGGTCCGGAGGGGCAGGCCGTGCAAAGCCTGCATTTATTTGCGGCAGGATGAGACCCCTGGGTCGGGGATTCCACTGACCCCAGGAGACTGCGCTCTGTGACCACTGGCCGCCTGAGGTCCCGGATGCTGCACACACTTCATTACACACACTCAGTGCGGTGACTCACAGACGCTGGTTTACACGGTGTGACTCCTTGGGCTTGATTCTGTGTCTAGTGTGAGCAAGGACTTATTTTCCCAAAATAAGGAACGCAGGGTTTCCCCATCCTGGCCCTGCTGACATTGGGGTGGGTTACTCTCTTTGGGAGGCGTCCTGGGCACTGTGGGCAGCTGAGCACCCGTGGCCCACAGCGCCTGGATGCCAGGAGCACCCCAGTCGTGATGACCCCAGATGCCTCCACACGTGGCCCTGTGGCCCCTGGGCACAGTCATCCTGGGTCAGAATCTCTGCATAGGTGATTATTCTCTTTTTTATTGGAACCAATGATCCCTTCTTGGAAGCAGAAACTATCCAGGCAGCCCCTGTCCTCCCACCTGTGAGGAGCCCCCTGTCAGGGCTGGGGGTGTTGGGGGAGCACGGGAATGAGGGCTGGAGGAAAGCCCACCTGCTCCGCCTCGGGCAAGGCGCGGCCCGGGCAGAGGCCACTGTGCCTGGGACGGGCACTCAGGCACTTGCTGGGTCCATGGGGCCAGGGCGTGGAGGCGGGTCTGTCCCAGGGGGCACAACCCACCAGGAGGGCTCACCCGTTGCCCCAAAATTCTGCCTCTGGATTTTGTTCGAAGGTCCTTAAGCAGGATCCTCCCCGTCCTGGCTGCGCCTGGACACAGGAGCACATGCCCTGCCCACCACAGGGCGACAGGGAAGATTACATTCTAGAACTGCGTCTGTGTAAAGGTGAACATAAACCAGGCTGGGTTCGTTATTAAATACTAATACGTTAGTCACCCTTTGTTCACGGGTTTTATTATTTTTTAAAGATTTTATTTATTTGAGAGGGAAAGAGTGTACGAGTGGGGGGGGAAGAGGGAGAAGCAGGCCCCCCGCCGAGCCGGGAGCCCGATGCAGGACTCGATCCCGGGACCCTGGGATCACGACCTGAGCCGAAGGCAGACGCTCAACCAGCTGAGCCACCCAGGCGCCCCTTGTTCATTGATTTTAAAAGAAGTTGAAATTGGGGCGCCTGGGTGGCTCAGTCGTTAAGCGTCTGCCTTCGGCTCAGGTCATGGTCCCAGGGTCCTGGGATCGAGTCCCGCATCCGGCTCCCTGCTCTGCAGAGAGCCTGCTTCTCTGTCTCTGTCAAATAAATAAAACCTTAAAAAAAAAAAAAAAGACGTTAAAATCAACACATTTTGGTGGGCTGCGGACCGCGTCTGTGGTCCCTGGGTACGGGGCCTCCCCTCCTGCCCAGGCTGGGTCTGGACGTGCCCAGCTCCCGGGTGTCTTCTTCGAAGCCTGGGCCAGCCTGGGGCACTCCCGCCCCCAGGGGACACGGGGCGATGTCTGTGGACATCTGTGGCTGTCCCTGGCCTCGAGGGGGTGGGGCCAGGGATGCTGCTGAACCTCCACAGTGCCCGGGATGCCCCCCAGAGAGTGAATGAGCTGCCCTGTAGTGCTGAGACCCTGGGCTACGCCAACGTACTCAGACCGCAGGGCTGGGGTGTGTGTGTGTGTGTGTGTGTATGCGTGTGCGTGCGTGTGCGTGTCCTGCTGCTGAACTAAGAAGACCCCCATCAGGGTGACTGAGGAGCGGGCAGAAGGCTGCGGTCACACGACTTCTGAAGCAGGGGCACAAAAGACCGCCTGCTGAGCCATGTCGCCGGGCACACCCCCAGGGCTCATGGGAGGTGAGGGAACGGGGCCTGGGAGACTGGGAGCCAGCCCAGAGCTCGGGAGACCAGGGAGGTGGGAAGGAGGTCTGTACCGCGCACAGCCAGGTCACGGGGCACCGGGTGGAGGGCTGGGGGCCCCTGCACAACGTTCTGCGTGTCTGTGGTAAAATGCATGTAACATAAAAGCTAGCATTTTACGCTGTTCAATTCAGTGGCATCTATGCAGTTCCAGAACATTCCATCAGCCCAAAAGGAACCCGTCCATCAGCAGTCCCTCCCCTTCACGCCCGCAGCCCCCGCCCCCACGAGCGGATGAGCCTGCTCTGGACATGTCACCCACGTGGACTCACACCCCGCGTGGCCTTCCGTGTCCAGGTCCCTCCCTGAGCGTCCTCGCCCCATCAACGGTCACTCCCCACCTTCTCCCCCCCCCCCCCCCCCCCCCCCCCCCCCCCCCCCC